>NW_027186304.1:40987412-41066218 GCF_028583685.1 Petaurus breviceps papuanus | reverse complement strand
AGAGATTGTCAGAAAAAGAGAAGAGAGTAAAAGAAGGTGTAGAATAGAGGAACTTTGACAAGGGAATGTGATCTGCACGATGAATCAACATAGAGAACTGAGACAAAGCAGTTAGGAATAGAACCAGAAGAGAGTGGTGTTAAAATTCCAGAGAGGGGAGAATATTGAGGAGAAGGTAGTAAGAAGTGTCAAATACAGTAGATCGATTGAAAAGAAATTAGGACTGAGAAAAGACCATCAAATGTAGCAGAATTGTGATATATCTGGTACAGGACCGCTTTTGTGTCATCCGGGATCATGTAGAAGTAGCATCCCATCATCTTATGCAGATGTATGTATTCATGGTTTAGCACGGTAACAAATAGCTTTATGGCATAGTATGTGGTGATTACTAAGACTACTTTGAGAAACAGAATGGTGGGGGGTGGAGCCAAGATGGTGGAACAGAAGCATGAAGTTTTCTAAGCTCCTCCGTGAATCCAGTCACTAAACTTTAAAAAGTGAATCTGAACAGATTTTGGAGTGTCAGAATCCGCTGGGAGACCGAGGTGGCAGAATCCAGCCCAGGAAAGTGGGTCGGAGCTGGGGGACTGAAGGGGGGCGGTGCGGCGCAAGGAGGGGCAGCCCTGCAGCAGCTTGGACTAGAGAACAGACTACAGCAGAGAGAGAAGGAGCCCCAGCCAGCAGACTCACCCACCCCAAGGGCAATTCCCAGCTGTCTCACCACTGAAGTAGTGGTGAGCTGAGTAAGACAGCAGAGACAGTAACTTCTCCTGGGGTTATCAGTCCCCAGCCTGGAAGTTTAAAAATCACCTGCCTGATTTTCCAGTGGCCTGGATTGCAAAGTAAACTCTGGCTGCTCTGATTCCCTCTCCCTGACCAAGAAAACCCAGCAAAATCCTGAAATAGCAGAAGTAGCCTCAGGGTAGGGGAGGGAAAAAAAAAAAACTGACTAGCAAAAGCCTGCCTGAACTGTAGCCCAGGGGCATAGAGGCAGAAATCTGAAGAGACCAGACCACCCCTCCCGCATAGATTACTCTGTGAGCCTCTGGGTAACTCAGGGGAAACACTGAGAATCCTGGCCTTGGCCTCAATCTGGACACCTAGAGGCTACAGCACACAAAGCCAACAACCAGGCACCTAGCTACTAGCCTGAGAAGCTTGGGTCAGAGCCCTCTGTACTCCCGGAGCAGAAATACACTTTAAAGGACAGGAAATAGGCAATTACAATGGGCAGGAAGCAACTTGCAAAGGCAAGACCAAAGACAATAGAATCCTATTATTCTGAAGGAGAAGAATCACTTTCAGGAAATACCATGGACTCTCTATCCACACCTGAGACCACAGATGGAAATATGAACTGGTCTCGAGCCCAAAAAGCATTCTTGGAGGAGCTCAAGAAAGATTTAAAGCCAAATTAGGGAGGCAGAAGATAAATTTAAATCTACAGTGACCAAATTGGAAAAAAGTCACTGAAGAAAACAAATCCTTAAAAAGTAAAATTAGTGAACTAATTAGAGAAAATACCTCCCTAAAAAAGGACCTTCAAAAACTAACTGAAGAGAATAATTCACTAAAAATTAGAATCAGTCAAATAGAAGCTCAGGACTCTATGATGCATCAAGAGTCAATCAAACAAAACATGAAGATTGAAAAATTGGAAGAAAGTGTAAAATATCTCACTGGAGAAGCAACTGACCTGGAGAACAGATCCAGGAAAGATAACTTAAGAATTATTGGTCTGCTAGAAAGCTATGACAAAAAAGCAGCCTGGACAACATCCTCCAAGAGGTTGTCAAAGAAAACTGTCCTAAAGTCCTAGAATCAGAAGGTAATAATATAGTTATTGAAAGAATTCACCAGTTTCCTCCGGAAAGAGATCCCAAATTGAAAACTCCAAGAAATATAGTAGCCAAATTCCAGAATTACAGGGTTAAGGAGAAAATATTGCAAGCAGCCAAAAAGAAACAATTCAAATATCATGGAACCACAGTCAGGATTACAGAGGGCCTAGCAGCTTCTACATTAAAAAATGGAGGGATTGGAATTTGATATTTCATAAGGCAAAAGAGCTAGGACTGCAACCAAGGATTAACTACCCAGGAAAACTGAGTATAATCTTTCAGGCAAGGAGATGGTCATTTAATAAAATAAGGCACTTCCAGACTTTCCTGATGAAAAAGCCAGAGCTCAATGGGAAATATGATCTCCAATTACAAGACTCAAGAAAGACATAAAAGGTAAACAAGGAGAACACATACACACACATGCACATAACTTGGGATGCAGTAAGAGCAAATTTACATCCATATATGAGCTCATAATTGTCAATATCAAAATTTATATATATGATTATCATGACCTTTAAAAGGGTTATACATAGAGGGTGTAGGTATAAATGAACTAATCTGATGATAACAAAAAACCTTATTTAGGGGAGTCAGAGGGACTATAATGGGATAAAAGGAAAGAATGAGACAGAAAAAGATAAATTATGCCACATAAAGAGGCATAAAAACACACTAGTAGAGGGGAAGGAAAGAGGGAGAGGGACATTTGAACATTATTTCACTGGTTCTGGTTCAAAGAAGGATCAACATAAATCACCTAAGTTTAAGATTCTAACATGAAAAGACACAAAAATTCATTAAATAGAGGGAAAAGAGGGAGGGAGAGGAGCACTGTATGAGAAACAGAATGGTGTTGTACATAGAGACCTAATCTGGGAGTTGGGAAAATTTAGATTCAAATTCTGTCTCCTGCTTTTGTGAACCTTATCAAGTTCCTTAAACCTCTTAGTGCCTTAGGCAAATTATAAATTGTAAAAAGATTCTAGACCTGCTTTGTTAGAAAGAAATCCTTATTGGAACTTCTTTACATAATTGAAATTACAGCTCCAGTTAAAAAAAAAAAGTCCAGAAACGTAGATCTACTGTATGTAGAGAATTACTCTAGATACATGTGTCCAAGAGCCATTTCGTAATAGATAAATGATAAAATCATATGATGATATATAGATAGAGCAAATACAAATACAAACAAGGGTGACAGTACCTGCTCTTATGAAGCTTACTTTTTAGTGGGGGAAGACTACATATAAACGGGAGCCATAAAGTAGGGGGTGACATGGCATGGAGATGGCTGGAAAGTGTAGTGTGCAGAGTTGGTCACCTCTAGGGGCAGAGTCCAAGGTTGGAGGAGATGGGCATTAATGGATGGAGAATAGGCAGCATGATGTGTGGATGGAACAATTTCTACAAGAATTACAAACTTTTAACCTTATGAAACATTGCTCTAAATCACTGAAATAAGAGAAGTGTGAATCAGAATAACTCTTGAGATTTCACCACATCCAGCAAAATCTGCCCAAGATGACAAAAGATGAAAATAGTGTTGGAGGGACTGGAGGAAGATAGGTACAGTTGTTTGGTTGGTGATCTCCGTTCTTGAAGAGGATCAAAATGACATCAGTACGCTAAAGTTAAGTTTCAGTGTATTCATCTGTGGCTGATAAGACCAACGTGAGCTTGTAATGCTCTACCACAGGTCAGGCACAAATAGTCCATGTGAACATTTGGGGTGGAATCTCCAAATTGGTACATCCTGTGTTTTCTTTGACCTCTTTTAATTCTGCTTGGCTCATAGAGCACAGCAGCTTCTCTGATGTGGGCATGCCATGCTGAGCGGTTATTTGCCAGCGCTTTCCATGTTACATAATCAGTTCCGGAGTTTATGAGGGAGAACTTGAGAGTGTGCTTGTATTGCTTCTTCTGACCACAATGTGAACGCTTGCACTATGTGAGTTCTCCATAAAACAGTCTTTTTGGCAAACCAACGTTTTGCATTCGAACAATGTGGCCAGCCCATTGGAGTTGCACTCTCTGAAGCAGAGTGTGAATGCTTGGCAGTTTAGATTCAGTAAGGACCTCAGTGTCTGGTACATTATCCTGCCAGGTGATCTTCAGAATCTTTCTAAGATAATTCAAATGGAATCTGTTCAGTTTTCTGGCATGGCTCTGTTAGACTTTCCAGGTTTCACAGGCATACAACAATGAGGTCAGCACAATGTCTCTGTAGACTTTCAGTTTGGTAGTCAGTCTAATGCCTCTTCTCTTCCACACTTTTCCTCCAGAGCTTCCCAAACACTGAGCTAGCTCTGGCAATTCATGCATCAACCTCATTATCAATGTATACATCCCTGGAATTTACTACCAAGTAAATGAACTTATCCACAGCTTTCAGAACTTCTTCATTTGCTATAACCAACGGTTCCACGAATGGATGGTGTTGTGGTTGATGGAGCACCTTTGTTTTCTTGGTGTTAATTATTAGCCAAAATTAGCACAAGCAGCAGAGAGTTGCATCTAGAGCTTCAGAGGCTGCATTAAGTGCACAATCATCTGCAAACAGAAAATCATGCAGCAACACTCCCTCCACATTGGTCTTGACTTGTAGCCTTTACAAATTGAAGAATTTACCCTCGTGATGCCATGTTTATCCTTATTGAAAGCATTTGACAACATGACTGAAAACTTCATGCTAAAAAGCATGGGAACATGCACACATCCTTGTTTCACTCCATTGGTGACTGGGAAGGCACCAGAGAATTGTCCATTATCTAGAACCCAGGCAAGTATGTCATCATGAAATTGATGTACAATACTGATGAACTTCTCCAGGCAACCAAATTTTGATAATAATTTTCCATAAACCCTCATGACTAACAGTATCAGAGGCCTTGGTCAGATCTACAGATGTTGTGTACAGACCTCCAGATATTGTGTACATACCTCTGTTCTGCTCCTGGCATTTCTCCTAGAGTTGTGAAGCAGCAAACACTATATCGACTATTCCTTGGCCCTTTCTGAAGCCACATTGGCTGACTATCTTCCAGGTGAAGGATCAGCCTATTAAAGAGGACTCTGACAAGAATCTCACCAGCAGTGACAGAGAGATGCCCCTGATTGTCACAGGACAGTCTATCTCCTTTACCCTTACAGAGATAGACAATGGAGACATCCTTGAACTCCTGGGGCATAATCTCCTTTTGCCATATAACCTGGAAAATTTCAGTCAGCTTTTGTGTGAGCAATGGACCCCTTACCTTGTAAATCTCAGCTGGAATAGAGTCAACACCAGGTGCTTTGACTCATGAAAGGAGCCTAATGGCATTCGAAACCTCTTCTTCACTTGGAGCTTCAGCTAGGGAGGGATTGACTTCAACCTGAGATAATTTATGGTTAGTAATCTTAGCATTGATTAAAGGTGGTCTGTTGAGAACACTATGGAAGTTCTTAGCCCATCTCTCTAGGATTATACCCTTATCACTAATCAATGTGACTCCATCAGCACTGAGTAGTTGTGATGCACCATAGGTCTTTGGTCCATAAATAGCCTTCAGGGCATCATAAAAGTGCTTTGGATTGTTACTATCAGCATGAAACCATCTTGCCTTCTTATTGAGCCAGGAATCCTATATCTCTCTAAGCTTAGCTTGTTAAGTACTTTTTTTTTTTTTTGCCTTTTGGAGGGCAATTGGGGTTAAGTAACTTGCCTAAGGTTACATAGCTAGGTGTGTGTGTGTGTGTGTGTGTGTGTGTGTGTGTGTGTGTGTGAAGTGTCTGAGGCTGGATCCGAACCCAGGTCCTCCTGACTCTGGGGCCGGCGCCTTCCTCACCGTGCCACCTAGCTGCCCCTGTTCTTACTTTTGATGGAATTAAAATGCTGCCTTCTTAGAAATGGATGAACTATCCTGCTGATAAATCCTGTGGAGTTCTTGTTTTTCATTTAACAGCTTCTGATTTTCCACATCATTTTCGTCAAACCAGTCTTGGTGTTGGCCAGTGTTCTGATGCAGAGGAGCAAATGCAGTGCTATACACCAAATCTCTGAAAGCTGCCCACTCATTTTCTTCTCCACTGTTGCCAGCTGTGTATTGGCTCAACTTTCCTTCCAAGTTAGCAACAAACTATTCCTGCTCAGAGAATAGCCCTAAATTGTTGACATTAATTCTTTTGGTAGTCATTTTGCCTTGGGGGGGCTCTGCTTTTGATGAGTGTTAATATTTAGCTTGGAGAGGATAAGTCTGTGATCTATCCAGCATTGTACCACACATTGTCACTCTCACATCTTGTCTGTCTCTTCTCTGTACAGTCACATACTCTATTAGATGCCAACGTTTGCTGCGAGGGTGCATCCATAAATTTTTTTGCATTTAGGTAAACGGAAGACAGAATCAGGCAGAACCAGAAACAACAGTATAGATAGTGATTACAAAAAGGAAAAACTTTAAAAGAAAGAAAAATAGAGTGAAAATGAATGCTATATAATTACGATGATCAAGTTTTGCCCAGGAAAAGAGATGAGAAGATAAATACCTCTCTTGGTTGGTTACAGAGGTGGGATGGGTGTGGAATATTGCATCTGTTGTGACTTATTAGCATTAGTTAGTGTGGGTTGAGTGCTGCGGTTACAGAGACAAAAATGAAATAGTCTTTGCCATCACAGAGTTTATATATTCTTTTGGGGAAAGAATAAATCATTCAAGTCTTTAAAGGGAAGATTTACTAGATGGTAGGGAAAGGTATTTTTGGAAGTGAATGTGATAAAACAAAAAGCTTCAATTAAAAAATCAAAAAGCAAAGTAGACACAAATTATATATTCTCAGTGACATAATTCAAGATGATCATACACCAAATAGGAATTATACAGCACAACTTATGTCCCTGCTAACTTTTGTCAGCATTAAACATGAAATATGATATTTTTATATATTTTACTTATAATGGAGGTTGTTATAAGTTTGTGGAAGACAGGATATTGAAATAATAGTTCTTATTTCTATAGCTCTTTAAGGTTTACAAACTGTTTTCCTCATAGTACCCTGGGAGGTTGGGAGTATAAGTATTATTCCTTTTTACACATCAGGGAATGAGACCAAGAAATGTGAAGTGATTTGCCCAAAATCACACAGAGATTAATGAGGGTTTTGGGGTTTTTTGCTTTCTTGGAGGGGGCAAGGTAGGACAGTTGGGGCTAAGTCACTCACCCAAGATCACATGACTAGTTTTTGTGTTAAGTGTCTGAGGCTATATTTGAATTCAGGTCCTTCTGACTCCAGGGCTGACACTATCACTGCACCACTTAGCCACCCTTAATGAGTGTTGTTGCTGAGATTCAGACCGATGTTTCCTAAATCCAAATCTAATAAATGATCTCCATGATGCTGGGCGAGATACTAATTAATTGTGGGAAAGTTGTTGTTACTCAGAATCATTCTATTTTTGAGAAACTTAAAATGCCATTTTTTTGGAGGGGAATGCTGCTTCTTTTGAAAACATGTTTCAAAAGAAAAACTCTTTGTGTTAAAAGTAGTGTTTTTGCATGTATTTAACTTCTAAGTTTTATTTATGCTTTTTTATACCACAGTTATTCCTTCTAACCCCCATTAAAATTTGCCTGTATCAAAGAAAAGAACATAAACCAGCCAACAAAGCAATTGCATCTGACAGAATGCAACATCACACTCCATTTTGTTCCTACTTTCCTGCCTTCCCAGGGGGAATTGAGTAGGTTTCCTCATTTCTTCTCTTGGACCAAGATCAGTCATGATTAATCCAATTGACTACCTTTCAGTGTTGTATTCTTTTACCTTGTGTCCATTAATCTCCTGGTCATAATTACATTTCTGCCAGCATTTTTGTTGTTCCTTGTATTTTTGTTGTTCAGTTGTGTCCAACCTTTTGTGACTCCATGAATGATAGCATGCTAGGCCCTTCTAACCTCCACTATATTCCGAAGTCTTTCCAAGCTCCTGTTTGTTGAACATGTTGGACATCTTCCGACCTGAGGCTCATTTTCCAATGTCATATATTTTTGCATTTTAATACTGTCTTTGGGTTTTTTTGGCAAAGATCCTGGAGTGGTTTGCCATTTCCTTCTGTATTGGATCACCTTTTGTAAGGACTTTGTATGACCTGTCTGTCTTGGGTAACTCTGTATGGTATATAGTTCATGTTTTGTTGAAGGGATTTCTTTATATACTAGATCTAATTGCACAGGTTTTCCTGTAATTACTTTAGTACCATTTCTCTTTTCATAAGCACAAGCAGGATTGTGGTGTAAGTGTACTATCCTTGAGTATGAGAAGTCTGTTTTAAAAATCTTTGCAGATCTTTTCCATTTTTATTATGTTTGCTGTTCTTTGATTTTCATTCTTAAATGCCCTTGGGATGATTCTGCTTAGTTGACTCTGGCTAGGCTTTCTTCAAATTGTTTCTTTACCCTCCATTGCTTCTTTAATAAGATGTTAATTGCTTGTGATCTTCCATCTACCTAGGTGTTACAGATTAGTCTGTATTCTTAACTAGTGTTGCCATTGTCTACCATCTCAGCATTATGCAACAAACTCCAGTGTTGGGGTTTGTGAATAGAGTGAATAGTGAATTCTATTGAGTGAGCAGTGAATAGAGCACCAGCCCTGGAGTCAGGAGGACCTGAGTTCAAATTGGGCCTCAGATACTTAACACAAAACTAGTCATGTGACCTTGGGCAAGTCACATAACCCCAATTGCCCTACCTTCCTCCAAAAGGCAAAAAAAAAAAAAAAAAGGAAAGAAATTCCAGTGTTTGCTCGCTAAAAGTCCTTTTAAAGATTCTTTTGGTTTCCTTATTATGTCAAATGATTTACATAATTTAAGCTTCTTTTTGAAATTACTAGTAATTGGCATTGATCTCCTTTTTCTGTTACCCATTTTTCATTATCAGTTACTTTTTGTTTCAGTGGAACATCACATCTTTTTCTCTTTATTATCTTGCAACTAACTTTATACTAATTTTGATCTTTGTTTGAAGATGTTGATGGTCTGACTATACACAGGGGATACAGGAATGACTATCAGCAACAAATTTTTTATTGTATGTTAAAATATACTCAGTTTCACTTTTCAATGTTATTTGGTGATCACTATGTTCCTTGCTTCCAGATACAGAAGTTTGTGGTGTTTATGTAGTTTATAATTCTCTAACCTCTCATTCCTTATTCTTGACCCAGGTTTTTCAATACATATTTTCTTCATATTCACTTCTACTTTTTTACTGAAGGAACTAAATATCAAAGTATATGTTAATTTAGAGGGGATTGATTTCTTTGTAGAATTTTCTACTCCTTCATCCTCTACAATTAATCTTGGCTACAGATAATGAGCTGCAGTTATTTTTGTAGTGTTCTTTGCAAATACTTAAAATGAGCATTGCAATATGAAATGATCAAATAACCCATGAAATATTTTAAAACTTAAGAGTGAATGATAAATTTTCCTTTAACTTTTTTTTATCTTTGTGGTTTATTCCAAAGAATACTGATGAATCATCCTTCCTTTTAACTACAGTTTTCTTCTTCTGGTTTCATATATAATGTGAAGTTCAAGATTGATCAGATTCACTTTCCTTCAAAATAATTTTTTAAAAATTGTAAACTTAGACATCTGATGAATGAGCATTTCTGTATTAAAAGTAGAACAGAAAAACAAGATTGTATACGAAACTGCAAATTTGTTATGCACAACTTGCTTTTTGCCTTTCAAGTACAGAATAAATTCATCATCAGGCTTTTGACCCGGTCTTGCACACCTGTATTTCCTTCTCTTATGCATTTTAAAAATTAAATTTCTTCGGAACTATTTCCTGTGTGTATATATGTGTATATTTAGGTAATAGAAAAAGAAAATGCAAATCATTATCACATATATGTCTTGCTTTTCTTTTTCAATATAATAAATTCAACATGTAACTTTTGGAGCTGCCCTGCCTGTCTGTGATTCTAGCCCTCCGTTATCTTCTGTACATTGAGAAAATTTGCTTCAATGATCATCTTTTCTTTCTTTTTGATACTGTATCCTTATGCTTCCCTCCCCTTCCTACCCACTTCATAACTGAAAAAAAAAAGAGAAAAATGAAACTCTTCTGAACAAATACGTCACAGTCAAGCAAAACAAATTCCCACATTGCCTGCATCTGAGCAGCTTATTCTGCATCTTGTGTTGTTCACCTTTCTGTCAAGACAGGTAGGAGCATGCTTCATTATTGATCCCCTGGAAATATAATTGGTCATTACATTGAGCATAGTTCTTAAGTCTTTCAAAGTTTTTTTTTTCTGTGTGTTCTGTATATTGTTCTTTTTGTGTACTTCACTCTGCATCAGTTCATGCAGATCTTTCCAGATTTCTTTCTTTGAAATTGTCCCTTTTGTTATGCTGTAATCATTCTTTTGTGTTTATGTATCTCAACATTTTCAGCCATTCCCTAATTAATGAATACCTCCTTACTTTCCAGTTCTTTGCCATAATGAAAAAAGCTTTTATAAACATTCTTGTACATATGGCTTCTATTCCTCTTTGATCTTTTTTGGGGCCTTAGATCTAGTAGTGATATCACTGGACTCGAGGGCATATACAGTAAAGTGACTTTGAATGTAGTTCAAGATTACTTTCCAGAAGAGTTACACCACTTCGGAGCTCCACATTAGTGTTCCTCTTTTCCCACAGCCCCTTTAACAGTTGTGATTTTCCTTTTTGGTCTTTTTGCCTATCTGTTGGTTATGAGGTAGACCTTCAGAGTTATTTTAATTTGCATTCCCCTAAATATTAGTGACTTGGAACATTTTTTTTATATGATTGGTCATATCTTAGGTTTCCTTTTTGGGGGGGGGGTGGGAATTGTCTGTTCATATTCTCTGACCATTTAACTTTAGGAGAATGGGTCTCATTCCTATAAATTTGAATCAGTTCTTTATATACAGTATCTTGGAAATGAGCCCTTTATCACAGAAACTTGTTGTAAAGATTTTTTTCCCCTAGTTAATTATTTCCCTTCTAATTTTAACTGCATTTCTTTTGTTTGTGCAAAACCTTTTAAATTTTGTTTAGTGAGAATTGTCTTTTAACTCTTCTATTCCTTGTTTGATCAGTCTTCTCTTTGGTCAGTTCTCTTTTATTTGCAAAAAATATTACCTTTCTTTTCTCCTCCAATTTGTCTATGATGTGACTTTTTATTTCTAAGTCTTGTATCTGTTTGGAGCTTGACTTAGTTTATGGTGTGATATGTTATTCTTACCCTAAATTTCTGCCAGTCTTTTCAATTTTTTCAGCAGTTTTCCTCAAGTAGTGAGTACTTATTACATTATTATTTTTTTTTTGTTGGTGTGAAATCATTTCAGTTATGTTACTCTTCATTTTGGAGTTTTCTTGGCAAAGATACTGAAGTGGTTTGCCATGTCTTTCTCTAGCTCATTTTTTACAGATGAGGAAACCGAGGCAGATAGTGTTAAGTGACTTGCCCAGGGTCACATAGTAAGAGTCTGAGACCACAATTGAGCTCAGGTCTTCCTCACTCCAGACTTGGCACCCTATTCACTGCACTACCTCGCTGCCTAGACTTATTTTAGTAGTTGAACTCTTTGGGTTTATTGTATATTGTGTACCTGTTCTGTTTCACTGATCGGCTTCTGATTGACTTTTCTAGTTTTTAACTAGTACCAAATAGTTTTGAGGACTGTTGCTTTGTAGTATTGTTAAAAATAGGGTACTGCTAGACCCTCTTCCCACTTGTTTCCCCCCATTATTGCTCTGGGACTAATTGTTTTTTAAAGGGCAATTGGGGTTAAGTGAGTTGCCCAAGGTCACACGGCTAGTTTTTGTGTTAAGTGTCTGAGGCTGGATTTGAACTCGGGTCCTCCTGACTCTAGGGCCAGAGCTCTATTCATTGTGCCACCTAGCCGCCCCTTTTTAAGTTATTCTTTTTTCTTCTTTTTTTTTTTGGAGGGCAATTGGGGTTAAGTAACTTGCCCAAGGTCACACGGCCCCCTGAGATTCTTGATCTTTTGTTTTTTTCAGATGAATTTTATTATTTTTTTCTAGTTCTAAAAGTAATTTAAATAGTTTTATTGACATGACACTGTGAGTAAATAAATTGGTACTGCCATTTTAAATTCTACTGGCATATTCCAAAAATAAGCAGTTGATATTTTAACTATTTTTGTCCTTCTTGATTTCTGTAAAGGGCATTTTATAGTTGTATTCCTGTACATTTCTGTGTGTGCCTTCTCAAATGTTTTATATATTCTAAAATTCATTGGATTGGAATTTCCCTTTCTGGGTTTTGTTGATAATATTTAGAAACACTGATTATTTGTGTGGGTTTATTTTATCTTTTGTTATTGTTTCAGTTAAATTTTAGTTGCTTTTTTAGGATTTTCCGTTTAGAATATCATATCATCTGCAGGAAGTGATAATTTTGTTTCTTCTCATGATTTACTTTCTCTAGTAGGGTGCCCACTCATTGAATATTGGGCAAGGATCTCACATTTGGATTACTAACAGCCAAGTCAGAGTTTAAAACTAACTTGAAAACTTATTTCTAGCACCCTCTGCCCCCTTTTCTGCCGTTATGCCACTCAGTATAGAAGAGAGATGGACCCTTATAGGCTTGTCATGGAAAAAAAACCCCACAGCCTGAAATTTATGGTATAAATGGATAGAAGCTTTATTCATATGTTATTATAAGCCATGACAAGAACTTAGATCCTTAGTTTCCTTTGTTAGCTAAGTGGACTCTCACTACATGTAATTTCTTACCAGTATCTGTAGAATAAAATGAAGAGTTTAAAAAAAAAAAAAGGTAAGCACAATTAATCCAGATTGCAAGTTTTTCGAAGTTGGCCTTGGAAGACAGAGTATTTCCTTTCTTTCAAAGAAAGAAAATATAGACTTCTAATTATTTATTGGCCTTGGGGGCATGAAGAGGGCAATTTAATGTTTTTGGGGTTTTTATTTTTTTTATTTTTTGCTTAGCTTTGCAGAAGAACTGGGCTGGAACTAATATCCAAATATAGAGAAATGAATGTGAGGGCTTGTTTATACGAACAGAGAATAGTTTAAAGATGGGGTCACTCATGTTTAGAGAGTACAACTACTGAGGACTTGTCCCCTTTGTTCCCTAGCAGTGAGGAACATTTTTTTCTTTTTTCAAGGGTTGTCATGACTAAAGAGTTCATCACCAAGTGGTCAGTCTACTGATAATGCTCCCTTTATATTTTGCTCTTTAGAAAGCACATACCATCTGTTCCTAAAACCAATTATATTGAGTATTTCCATATTTCCAGCGTTGTAGACTTTGCTAGTGCTTATGCTGTGCCTTTGAGAACCAGACTAACGTTACCGTGACATAATTAAGTATCAAAAGTAGGACTTTGTGTCAGTTTAAACCTAAAGTACCAAGTAATTCCAGGCAGTCTCTTATCTAATACTGACCAGGCCCATTTCTACCTTGCTCTTAAGATCAGATGTTTTCAGAATGTTTTGGACATGGCTGCATAGATAGTAGGTATTAATTAAATGTTTGTTGAATGAATGAACTATTATAAGAAAACAAAGAAATGTGAAAATTGTGAAAACTTGACCTGTTATTATATTAGATGTTATAGTTTAAAATTTGAATCATTTTTAAACTTTATATAATATATGTATTTTATATTTTTTTGTTCAAATTCAGGGTTAGAAGTTTCCTTTAATAACATTTAAAAATTTATTCTAAAAGAACATAAACCTAATATGAAATTGTTCTTACATCTTATATTGTTTTTGGGTCCCTGGAGTGCAATTTTCTATGATGTCATACTTCTGACTCTATTAGATGCCCTCCAAAGCTCTCAGCTGGCAATTTTTATATCCCCATGAACAGTTTTCGGTATAAATGATAAAATATTCATCCCTTGAATCTGTGACATCACTAGCAGAGGGTATGTTAAGGTGTCTTACTGAGCAGGAAGTTTAATATTTCAGAATCACCCTTTAGTGGGGCGGCCAGGTAGCACAGCGAGTAAGAGCACCGGCTCCAGTGTTGAGAAGACCTGGATATCGAATCCCGGGCTCAGACACTTAGCACCCACCCAGAAACACCTGGCCGTGTAACCTTGAGCAAGTTACTTAACCCCAATTGCTTAGGGGCGGCCAGGTGGCTCATCGAGTAAGAGCACCGGCTCAAATCCGGGCTCAGACACTCAGCACCACACCCAGAAATAACTGGCCGTGTAACCTTGAGCAAGTTACTTAACCCTGATTGCTTAAAAAAAAAAAAAGAATCACCCTTTAGGGATTTAGAGAGAAGTAAGGGTTATATGTATATCTATTTATCTGTCTGTCTCTCAATATATGTGTATATGTATACATGCACACACACAGAATTTGAGAAGTGGTTGAAGATTGGTGGTTTGTATAATGTATAGAGGGAATTCTTTTAATTTTGTTAGTAAACAGAGGAAGAATCCTCATTTTTTTATATTACAAAATAATTTCTGAACTTTCCCCCAGGATTAGGGAAATTTTTTTTTATTATATTGACAACATTAAAGTGTATTTTAAGTTTTTTTAATAGGGGGATAGGGAATAGACATGTGATGTTATTAGTATAGGAAACTTGAGGCTGTCAGCACCTTTTCTGCAACTTAGAGCATGAGTTGGCCAGGTCACCAGAAATCAAGTTACTTGCCTAGGATTATGCAGCCATTATTTTTCAGAGGTGGGACTTCACAGGCTCTTTATTGCTCCCTATACAATCTAAACCATTCTGCATCTCTAGTTTTTGTATTGGTGGAAGATAGTCATAACAAACATTTATATCGTGCTTACTATGTTCCAGGCACTGTGTATGTTATGATGATTATCCCATTTCATCTTCACAACAGTCTTGGGAGGTAGATGCTACAATCATCCCTATTTTATAGATTAGGAAACTTTGAGGCAGACAGGAGCTAAGTGACTTGCCCAGGGTCACACAGTTCATAAATGTCTTGTTCTGATTTGAACTCATCTTCCTGACTCTTAGGGCCAGTGTTTCATCCACTTTGCCACCTATAATGCTTAGTAGAATTTCCAATGCCATACTTGATTTGAGCACTGAATTTTAAAGTTCTTAACTAGTTTACTAGTGTGGCAATAAATTTCTAACATGTTTAATTAGACTTCCAGTTGCAGTGATTTCTTCATTTGTTTCCAACAAGTCAAAAAGATTTTGTAAGAGGTTATGGTTCTAAATCAAAGACAGGTATAGGAGGGGTCAGTCTTTCTATTGAGGGTTTTTTATTCATTAAAAAAAAATCTTATTCATCTTAGGGCTACTTAACAAGTGAAAAGCAACTTAATTTAGTTATTTTTGTTACTATGTAAATGAAATATAGAAGAGATGAAGAAATATAGACAGTAATAATGACAGACATTTAGTGCTTTAAGACTTAAGAAACATACATATCTTCATCTTCCAAACCACCCCGTGGTATTTGCTGCTGGTATTATTGTTTTTTTTTTTTTTTTTACAAGTGAGGAAACAGAGACTTAAAGTTTTTGTTTTAATTTTGATTTTTTAGATTGGAGAACAAATATATAACTTGGAATGAATTTGTGGCAAATTGTGCAATAAGCAGACTTAAAAAATGGTCAAAAGTTAAAAAAACAATAATAGAAGAACATTTTCTGGTAGAGAACACACAGTACAAAAAAATTGGTACATGACTGCATAGTACACCCATTTCGCAGTAGTGCCACGTTAAGTATATATTTTTGATTCTCCTTTGATCATAAAGAGTTATAACTTCACACTTCAATAACATGCTGACAACTCCTATAGAAAGCTTTTTTTAAAAAAAGGCATAAATTAGATTTCCTCTCACTTGACCAACCCTTCAAGTTTACATGTTCAGAAAAACTTAGATGTATCCAGAGTAACATGTGATTTAATCAGTTTTTGAAATTAAAATTTCAGGAAAATGGCAGTAAGATAAAGTGAAGAAAAACATGGAATAATACAATCCTAATTACTTACATTCATATCCTTTTGATGATGGGGGAAGAGGGAAGCCTTTTATGATAAATTAAAGAAGAAAAGGGCAGATCATTTTGTATAAGAAATTTAGCAACTTTTATAGAATGTTTTCACTTTGCTGTTTCCATTTGTATGAACTCTTTGTAGTTTACTCAACTATCAATATCAGTATCTATTTCCCTGATTATTTCCTCAAAAAATAGAGGGAAGGGCTTTTGGGGAATAAGGAGTTCAGTTTTGGACATGTTGAGTTTAAGAAGTCTATGAGACATCTAGTTCAAGATGTCCAGTAGGCAGACTGGAGGTCACGAGAAAGGTAAGAATTGAATAAATAGATCTGAGAATCATCTGAGATGATATCAATCCATAGGGATTGATGAGAATTCATCAAGGGATAAGGGGAGGAGAACCAGGAGAGAGCAGTCTCATGAGAAAACCTAGACAGAAGAGAGTATTCAAGGAGGAGAGAATGGTCGTGTCAAATGATGCAGCAAGTTCTAGAAGAATGAGGGATTGAGAAAAGAATGTATGTGTTAGGATTGTGCAGTAGACATGGAGAGATTGAAAATTAGAGCAGAAGTAGAAGGATGGTAGTCTGCTAGGCAGGATGGAATAGGTTCACTTGTTCATGTAAAAGGTTTTGTCTTGACAAGGAAAAGCTACCTATACCTTTTTATATGAGGCAAAGATGAAGGAAGAGATGAGGGAGGGTTTCTGAATGGTGTGAGATGAGGGGGGAATAAGAGGGCTCTTTATTTTTGTGCCTCAAAACATGAGTCAACTTTCTTTACAAAGAAGGGAAACCATAGGGAATTTGAGGAGGGATGAAAAATTTGGAAAAGCTACTGTAGAGAGTGGGATAGTGACTCAATTAAGGAAGTGTAAAAGGATCGCCTTGCCTCATTGAGGACCCGTTTGAGATTGTGTTTTATAAATTTGTATTGGATTTAGTCACTATGATTTCATGTTTTTTTTTTCTGACTTTGAGAAAGCAAAGACCATTTTGCACTGTGATGAATTGGGAAGAGTTCATGAAAGACGTGAATTTTGGTTCAGTCACAAAAGGGGGAATAACATAGTTCTGAAAAACGAAAATAAAGACCTGTGTATTGAGGGTTAGTTTAAATGTCAAACTGTTGTCACACCCTGCTGATTGAACAGTGTTATCATTGCCTTGCAAGATACTAATTTTATGATTACCTACTGTTCTTGAACTGCATTTTATTTTTAAATCTTCAGAGGGTCCCTCTGAAAGGGTTGACCTAGTCAAATTATCCCAACTGAGGCCAAATTAGTCTTGGGACTTCAAAGTTGCTGATCAGGATTGTACTTTGTTACTCCTGTGACTGAATGAAATAAAAGCAAAGAATTAAATCTAAACTCCACAACTCTTACTTAGTGTTAATATGGTGCCTACTACAGTTGTTCATTAATGGGTGCCTTTGTATACTTTTTAAAATGGTGATAGTCATAATTTTAGGACAATAAGAGCTCAGGTAAAATAGATCTATAAATATAAAGCATGTATACATCAAGTAATTTTAATATTTTGTGATTCAGTTTAAATGAAAACCAGTGTATTGTATACTTTTGAAAGCTAAGCAATACTTTGCAAAGCTTAAGAGGATTACTTTCTCTTTATTTTTGTTTCTCTTAGGACATTTTATTTCATTTCAGTAATTCTTCCTTTGAAGAACTTAAGTTTCTTTAGTTAGAAGTTTTGAAAGCATGTTGGTTATATACATAGTGGGATTTTACTAACACAGTTCATTTTTCTGTAGTTCATAATAGGCGGCTGTCTTAGAGCACTTTGTTTGATAAAGTATTGGACTTAGGTTAACTCACTGTATCCTCACAACCTTGAGAAGTGTAGGTAGTATTATTTACTTTTTTTTTCGCCTTTTGGAGGGCAATTGAGGGTGAGGGGTGTGTGTGTGTGTGTGTGTGTGTGTGTGTGTGTGTGTGTTGTGTGTGTGTGTGTGGGGGGGGGGGTGGCTGAGGCTGGAACCGAACTCAGGTCTCGGGCTGGTACTTTACTCACTATTTACTTTTTATTGATGAAGACATTGATGATCAAGAGATTAAGTGATTTGCCCAAGGTCACACACCTAAGTATCTTCCTTACTACAAGTTTGGTTTCCTTACACACTAGCTAGCTACTGTTAAACTGTGAATAAAATTCATATAAAATATTTGGAGGAGGATTAAATGATCATATTTAAGTTCATTGGAGAGTTTTGAAGGTCAGTTGATTTTTCCCAACCCTGCCCCATTTCCCAGTGTAGCATTGGTATGCTAACATTCTTTGAGACACTTTTGTTGTAATAGCTAGGGGAATTAAAAATAGGAAATCACAAGTTTTTCTACTCTTTCTTAGACCTGGGTTAAGGTGAGAAGACCTTAACAGATTTTCTTAATAATATAGACTCATAGAATTTATACCTGGAGATAATGTAGTCCAGTTTTCTTATGGAAACCAAGACCTAGAGTGATGTGAAAAGGTTTTCCCAAGGTAACACTGCTAGTAAATAAATAGAATAAGGATTTGAATCCCTAGCCTTTTGCTCCAAATTTGTGATCTTTCATTGTATAATACACCATTATATGATAAAGTATCATCCAGAATTTCACTGTTACAGAATTTATGAAGGAAAGAACAAATTTTAGATACATTGTTAAACCTATATTTAGGGAATTAAAAAAATCCTGCTAATGCTTTTGTTCCTGACCTTAAGTGTAATCTCTGAAACAGGTAGTACTTCTAGAAGAAGTGACACAGGTGATGTTTTTTAGCTCAGTATCTTGCAGATAACACGTGCAATAAATGTTTGCTGATTTGTGACACCCTGGGTTCCTGTAGTGAACACAGTGCAAGAATCCTTTTATTCTAAGAAAATGAGCCTATAATTTTTAGTGTAAATCAGTAAAAAATAATAGATATTATCATGAATTGTATTTTATGGAAGAAATTAGAGGAATTTTATTTCAAATTTTGTAGAATATCAGTATTTGTAATACTAAAAATCTTTAATGTGTTATTTTGGTGCCTCCTTGTGGAGATTTATATTATTGATAATAACACAAATGAATCATAGAAATCCAGAATTATATTACTTTGAGAATAATACTTTGCAAAAAGGTGACTTACAAAAAATATTTTTAGGTACTCTAGAAAGTCAAGATTTAGTTTTATGCCTAATTACTTAAATTAGGCTAGTCTAGATTAGCTAATATGCCAGAATTATTTTTGTGATCCATAATCATCATAATTACATTAGTAACTTTATACACTTCATATTTATGAATGTATATTGGACAGTTTTCCCCTAGTTAAATTTGTATATATTTTCATCTACAATATTTAAAGTAAATATAGTAAAATATGCAATATTTGTTTACTGTTTTCCATTCCTTTTTGGCTTTGTGGTTATGATATGAAAGCAAAAGTATCTTTATTCAGTACTCAGTTCTACAGTTAATAATGGTGTTTGGTTTAGGTAAGATTTGCTGTATTCTCCCCACACATTGTTAGCAATTATAAGGACTTTTAGGTTGGTAATAATTGAGAGCCTAATGAATATAGTGTATGTTATATTAGTGAAATTTTAAAATAACAGTTTTGTTATCAGGACAAGAGGATGAAAGTTAAACTCTTTATATATTTTTCAGGAACAGAGAAATCCCTTATAGCTTCAATTTTAGAATCTCACTCCTTTTCCATCTACCTGTCTTATTCTCATAGGATCATAGATTTAGAGCTGGAAAGGACCTTAGAGGTCATTGAGTCCACCCCCATCATTTTACAGATGAGGAAAATGAGGCCCAGAGAGGGGAAATGACTTGCCGAAGGTCAGGTAGTAAGTAGCAGAACTGGGATTCAAACTGAGGTCTGCTAACTTCCAAATCCAGTGCTCTGTCAACTGTTCCATGCGTTTGATTTAGTTCCATTGTCTTTACTTTTTCTTCATAAACCATTCTACTCTATTCGATGGCCTTCTGTTACAGAGTTGCAGAGCCTAGGCATAAAAATGTAGTTTTTGAGCCATAATGTGAGGGAAGAATCTCCAAGATAAAATGTTATTTCCAGTTAAGTTGATGGGTAAGAGAATAGTGAGGAATTCTGCTTTTGCATTTTATGTTTTTGTGTGATAGCAGGATGTAAGGTGTACTGTATGACTTATACAGCTGATGGTGGAACATTAAGTAGAGAAAAGTGAATTAGGTGGAGAAATTTGGGAAACCCATTACATTGTTAGCAAATAAAACTTTGATAGCCATTGAGATTTTCTTAGGAAGGAATCAAAGTCTTGAGAAAAGTAGGTAGGTTAAATAACTATGATGGGAGGATACTCAGAAAGGAACTAAAGGCTAGGAATTGGAAGCAGTAGAAACAAGATAGCATATTAACATTTGGAAACAGAAAGGAGGCAAGAAAAGGGAAGATGGGAAAAGGTGGCGGGGTTTAGGGTCGGTACTTCAGGGTTAGTATTCTAGAATATAAGAGTTCATGGTGCTAGGACAGAAGGAAATAAGTAAATAAATAATGATTAAAAGGAGGGAATGTGCTAGTACTTAGTGCTTATTCTGATGGTTTCGGTTTAAAAAAAATGAAACAAGATATTGGTTATTAAGGAAGATAGAAATTTTGGGGCAAGAAGTTTAAAATTTTAATGGAGAGTTTGACAATATTAAGATTTTGCGAGCATGTTGGGAAGCAAGAATCATAACAAGGCATAGTCAGTAAGGATTTAGTGTTGTGAATTTTATAGGGATGGAATCAGGGCAGTGTCTTGTCTTTCTGCAAAAGCATTCAGCCTGTGTATACAAAGAAGCAGAGATGGTCCCAGAGGTTACTAAGGACTGGAAGTGATTGTAGAGGTATGATGATTCTTTACATGTTTCTGCCAGTCTAAAGAGAGAATTGGAGAGAGAGTACTCATTAGATTTCTGTTCTGAAATATCTCCAAGATTGAAGCCAGGTGTTGCAGATCACCTTATGCGTTTGTTCTTTTTCTTTATGTCCCTTTTAGAACTCTCAAGGTTAGTCAGTTATTTTCCTCACAATTTCATTAGGAAATTTGCCAAAGGCATCCTTTCGAGGCAGCTGTCTCTGGACCCTTGGAGGCTATCAGTAATGTGTTTCTAGTCCATGAGGTATTCAACAAAAAGTGTTGGGTTAAGCTAGGTCCTTGGTGTTTAAAGAAAAAAAAATTATCCTTTACTATATATCCATATATCCTTTGTAATAAAAAAAGCATCATCAACATTTTAAGGCTTTTCATATTCTAGTTTTTTGGTCATTCCTCCTTTTCAGAAATAAGCCTGTTGTTGGCTGTAGATGTAATGTATAGGTATTAACAGAAAAGAGGATCAACTCTTAAATTTATTTTATTTTACCCAATTTTACATCTTAGAAAAAACAAATGTTTGGAGGTTTTGCATAGATAAGGAAAAGTCTCTCATTAGGGAACTTTTAAATTTTTGGCCATTTTCATCATTAAATTTTAACAAGCAGAACAAACCTTAATTGTGGTCTTCTTTTGGGTTATGAGATGCTCTTATTCTGTGTGCATGTTAATTTATCCATTATGTAAAGTTGATGGAAATATTAAATGTGTGTGTCACTGAAATTAATATTGAGATATGTCAAATTATTAGAAATAAGAAATTCATTTGTCCTTTTCTTCATACCTCACTTAATAATATAGGCAACTGTTACAACATATTGTACATTTGATATATTAGACTAACTGCTTCTCCTGTTTCCCTAAACTGTCTTCTTTCAGCCACCCACACAGAATATGACTATGGGTCCAGGAGGGATGAATCAGAGTGGCCCTCCCCCACCTCCACGTTCTCACAACATGTCTTCAGATGGAATGGTAGGTGGGGGTCCTCCTGCACCACACATGCAGAACCAGATGAACGGCCAGATGCCTGGTAAGTTTTTCTCTTCTAAGACATTAACACCAGAGTTGCTTAGCAACTGAAACGACATGGGGGCTCAAGGGATACTAGATTGTTGATGACAAAACTGCTTTGAATGCCCCCGAGTACAAGCTCTCTTAGAGTTTGTTAGCTACAGAGCTACGTGACCTGTATTCAGTGTTTATCAGGCTGCCCTTGGGCTTTGATGTAGCTGACACACAGCATTCCTCTGATGAACAGAGCTGGCTAAATTTAGTCTGTCTGAAACCACGCAATATAGCTGGATTTAAAAGCTTTTTTGGGGAAAAAAAAGTATTGGCCCATGGTTTATCTGTTCATGAATAGATCTTATGAAAGTATGCATTTTATAATGGCTTGTTTTAAGTTTGTATTAAAAATAGCACCATGGTTGAAGAAACAGAAAAAAGAAATAAAACAGTCTAAATTTGGCACTAACTTTTCTTAACACTTTATTGATGCTATTAGCAATATTTGAGTTTTAAATTTTCATTGAGAGATCATGTCTGCATATTAATGTGAATCCCAGTGCTGATTTTTATTAAAGAATGACATTAGAAAGAATACTTGAAAAATAAAACATCAAAAAATATTGGAAAAATAAGATAAGTTTTTATGTAATAAGCCTAGTGTCTTAATAATTCCCTAGTGTCTTTATTCCCTTGCTGTAAGTGCAGCCCCTTTGGAAGTTTTCTTAATTCTCAGGCCATTGGGTGCTATTTACTTACTCTCAAATTGCTTTGAGGCATATTTTTAAATTTAGTGATCTTCAACCTTTTAGTTTTTGAGCATCAGTCTGTTCTATGGCTAATTAGGTCAGTGGGTCCCAATAGTAGAGGAGAAAGTGGAAACAGAAGGAGGGATCACATTATATTCTACCCGAGGTTCTTTAACCAACCTAAGCCAGATTTCGATTAAAAATGGCATTTAGAGTCAGGACAGCTTGATTAGCTGGCGTGCTGCACTTTAGAGGCATACTGCTTTGGCAGCTGAGTTCTGGCTTACCTGTCCACTCACTGACCCAAATTGTCCTGACAGATTATTTTGTTCATCTTCCAGATTGATGAAGATACCAAGACTCAGGTAGTTGACTAGTTCAAGATGACACAACAAATATAGTTGTAAGAGAGCTCAGTTTTCCTTACTCTTGGTCTAGTGTTTTTGTTTTTAGATGGGAAACAGTACAAATGAATGTTTTACTCCACCTCCTCATCTTGCTTTGAAGTTTATCATCAACCAAAAAATTGAAATATACGACCTTGTAAGTTAGGGCACATTGTATTGTGTCACTTTTGTCTAGGTTTTGGTTCAGGATTTTGACATAAATTCTGCTACATCCTGAAACTAGACATTTGGATATGGACCTTGGGAATGATAATCCTTTTTCCTCCTTTCCATATGCCAAAGCTACTGTTGACATGGTCTTTGATGAAATCTGTTGTTAGACCATTTGGAATAGTTAAGGAAGTTAGAGTCTATCCAGAAGTTGCCAACATCCATTGAATAATATACTCATGTGGCATAAAAGGGAGAAAAAATAATAACAAGGAACTATCAAACATGTCTAGCTTAGATAAGTGGTGAATCTGGTGCAATAGTTAACCTGCTTTTGACTTTTAAGTTCTACCCACTAAAAGGTAGAAAGTTGGCTTTTAGGGATAAACTTTACCTTAAGTCCACATTCCTAATTCCCAATTTGAGCTTCTGTTTTAAAATTTTATTTCATAGTACTTGTAACACAAATAAACACAGCACACAGGAGGGCTGCTAACACAGGTTCACTTTTGATCTGGTCAGACAGGAAAGACACTAAGAAGGGGTTAATAATCTTACTTTATTCTAGTTTTCTGAGAAGAGGATTGCTGATAATGGGAGGACAATCTTCTATAGCCTTTCCTAATCACCCATCTCACAGGGGCTGGCAAGAAGAGGGGGGCTACTCTCCCTATGTCTCAGTGGGGTCAGTCAAGACAGGCACAACTTGTGTTACCCCTAAATCTCCTCAAGCCTCAATGAGGCAAATACAGACTCCCCCCAAGCCTTGATGGGGGCTGTTCAAGGAACTCACAGCATTCCAACTTGTTCATTCAACCCTAAGGTTCCCCATTCACTCACCATTGCCCACCTGCTTTATAGGGCAACAGAAAAAGAAGGCATATTGCCAGCAATAGCTTCATAAATTTATATCACCTTATCCTTGTATCTCACTGTGCAGTCGCAGTGGATGTTTATATTATTTATTATTATATAATGCTGCGTAAGCATGGTGGAGATGTTTTGAACCATAATTGTGAGAACAAGAGATTGTTATGGCTATGGATCCTGGGAAACTGAACTTTTAAGAAAAAATAACAAAAATTCACTTTACACACACTAAAACCACATTACTTGCAGTACTATATAATGAAAACTTCCAAAAATCTTTTTGGAAGGACCATCAATTTACTGGGGTTGTTCATTTTTCTTCAAAGGGCCAAACCATATGCCTATGCAAGGACCTGGACCCAATCAGCTCAATATGACAAATAGTTCCATGAAC
Source organism: Petaurus breviceps papuanus (assembly GCF_028583685.1). NCBI lineage: Eukaryota > Metazoa > Chordata > Mammalia > Diprotodontia > Petauridae > Petaurus > Petaurus breviceps. Next base: position 41,041,859 of record NW_027186304.1, on the reverse strand, counting down.
ATGCCTTCAAGTAATCATGGTTCCATGGGAGGTTACAACCACTCAGTGCCATCCTCACAAAGTATGCCAGTACAGAATCAGATGACGATGAGTCAAGGACAACCTATGGGAAACTATGGCCCTAGACCAAATATGAACATGCAACCAAACCAAGGTAAACAGATTTTGTTGTTATTTTGTTTAGGTCAAAAAGAGTTACTGCTTAATTGTTTTAAAACAAGTTTCCTTTTATTTTTCCATCTAGTACATAAATGAATAAATGAAATAAGTGACAACAGTGCTATTATACACAAAAATAGTTGAATTTGAGATTGACTTGTAGAATTCTTTTATCCTTTGAAATTGTACTTGTTTTCTTTTTTATATTATTTACTTTTTGCTTGTAGGTGATGTTAGTTGATACCCTGTTTCCCTGATAATAAGAGCTATCCCGAAAATAAGCCCTCCCCTTACTGTGTAAGATTCCTCTAAAATAAGCCCTCCCCTGAAAATAAGCCCTATTGAGATTGCTACTGTAGTGAAGGTGATCCCCTGCGCTACACGCTACATTACGGTACCCTCTGTATGCACCCCCCCCCCCCCCCCCCCCCCCCGTGAAACGCACGCCGCGCTCAGAGCTGCAGCAGTGAGCGCGTCATCCTGTTCTTCCCCAGTGATTTGCTTATTAAATAAAGGTACATTTTTTTTTGTTCACATTTACTTGTTTATTAAAATTGCTGTCAATGTTCATTAAAATAAGCCCTCCCCTGAAAATAAGCCCTCTGGTGTTTTTCTGTCCAAAAAAATAATAAGACAGTGTCTTATTATCGGGGAAACACAGTAGTTCCCCTGGGACTCTATAATTTTTAATTTTTGAAAGCTAGAAAACATCACATTTTAGTTACCTCACAGGTAATTATAGAGAAGAAATTGAGATAATTTTCATTAAAAAGTTTTTTATTTTTTTATTATTTTAGCAATTGGAACCATTTAAAATGCCTTTTTTATCGGAGTTTTTTTTTAATACTTACTGATTGGCATCTGATTTATTTGAATATTTTCTGGTGCTGTCTTTCTATGTTATAGTAATAAAAATAATTTGCATTTTATTTCATATATGTAATAGAGAGGCTTTATACTTGGATCTTTTTAGAGGAGCTAGAGTGATATGATTAAAATTAGCTATCAACTTCAGGGAATGAGGTTACCTTATTTCTTTTTAATCTGTAAACCAGCAAGTGGCGCTCTGTCCTGCTAAGTGTCTCTTTCCACATTTGGCATATTGCCATTCTGAAGATGCCTTCATTAAGGAAAAGGATGGAAGATAGGAACATAATGTACAGTTTAATTTATTTTTCGTATTTAATATGTTCAAATTTTTATTTTTAAAAATGAATTACTAAAATGTACAAACTCTTAAGAAATTTGTAAGTTAATTTAACATAAGTCAAATGATTTAGTCTCATCATTAAATTAATAGTGAGAATGATATAATATTTTTTGTAAAAACACCAAAAGGAGAGGAAGATAACTCAAAATGTAGCTTTACAAAACTGGCACTTATTCCACATTTTTTTCCAGATTTATCTAGTGCCCATGATGGAATGTTTTCTTTTTCTTATTAGGTCATTTAAAGGTTCAAAGCAACAGCAAGATCCAGTCAGTGCTAGATCAGAAGGGAGTTGAGCCAGCTCAGATGTTTCTACACAGTTTGATTATCCGAAGTGAGAACAAGAAAAGTGATAATGATTCTGACAACAACTACAGTAATGATGGCACACTTCTTAGAAAACCTATAGTTAAGAAAAGGTAGGGTGTGTGCACACAAGTGGTTGTTGTAGCATGGTTTGATATGACTCATCACAAGATCTTATAAGCAAAAAATAATGCATGTAGCAATGTGCATGTAGAAAACATTGAATACTTTTTGAAGAAAGAAGTTGAGGCATTATAGCCACATGTTTCTTATACTTAGAGACCAGTGATTGCTGTGTTCACTGCCATGTATCATACTTATGTATTTTTTTTCCTTCAGCTATAGCATTTAAATCATTTACTACCTTATGCTCTCAACTTCAGAAATTCTTCATTAGAAAATATATACTGTGCACTAAAGTGGCAACATGTAGGTCTGGTTAAGATGGTAAAAGGTTTTTGAAATGAAGATAGCACATCATTGAGGAAATTTTGATTAAAATATAGCAGTGCTTTATGTCCTTGAATTCTGTGGCAAGACAACTTGTCCTCTTATCATCTGTCCAACCAGCAGTCATTTATTAGCTGTGTGTTCTGTTATACCCACATTCTAGATATTGCAGATAAACTAAATAGCTAAAAAAAAAAACAGAATTCAGTTGTAGAATGGAGATAGAGATTTACTTTCTTTAGTCACAAGAATGCTTTATATGAAAGTGATAATTTGAGTCAGTGTGTACTGCAGGATAGGAAGAACAAATTGTGTGCTATGATAGAAGTTATCTGTGTTTGGAATTTTCTATGCTGGTTTTGTGTTAGAGGACCTCTTCAAATTTTGACTTTGCTACTTGCAAGTGCAGTAACCTTGGGGAAATCACTAAACCTTTGTGCCTAATGAGGTTCCTCATTTTTAAAATGAGAGAGGTGGATAAGATTTTTTCTAAGGTTCATTCTAAATTGAAGTCCTGTGTCTCCCTAGTTGTCCATTTCCACAATAAAGTATCAGTTAAAGGAATTTCTTATACTGAAATAAAGTAAAGCTTTAACCATATTAAAATTAAATGTTGGAAAACTTGTAGTTGCAATATAGAAACAAGTGACAGTAGAATCCACTGTTAGCATTACCCTGTCTTAAAAGAAAGGCAAAGAATCCTAAACTACTACCATACTAAAATTCCTCATTTTTTAAAACTTCCTAATTTTTTTGTCTAGAATTTAGACCTGAAAAGATCCTTAGAGATCATCTGTCCTAACTCCTGCAGTTTACAAATGAGGAAACTAAGATCCAGATAGGTCATGTGCTTTGTTTATGTTCATACTGCAATTATGGTAGAACTGAGAGCAGAACCAGAAACTATATAGAGTTTCTGTTTTATACAGCTCAAAAACAGAATATTGTAACTTACTTTCTGATAGCTCTGTGTTCCCATGTGCTTATCACTGTATCACTGGAAACAGGGAAAAGAAGTGATTACCATATTTAAGTTAGTATTATTGAAAGGGCTAGGATTTATTAATTGAAGGAAAGAACTCTCCCATACTATTAACTAATGACAAATTAATAATAATGAATAATGAGTTTGTAAAAAATTTTTTTAAAATGGTTTATAATCATGTTTTATACACAAATTGCTGTACAATCATTTTAATCAAGTAAAAAGCATAAAACCTGGACCATAAAAGCTACAATACAAACTTTCCCTTCAGTAAGTATCAAAGTCCAATTAGTGACGTTGTAAAACAACATTGTATAAAACGAAATAAGTTTTGTTGGTAATGGCTAGTTCAGCACTAGAATATTTCACCTTCAAATATCAAGCAGAAATCCTGAGTGATTTACTCCCATGAGCAATTCTGGTTTTGTAGAAGAATGCAAGAAAGAACATTGAAATGACCTACTAGTAAGTGCTCTATCGTAAACCTAGTATGTATTATATAAACATTGAATACATATAGATATAGACATGTATAGATAATAGTACAGATTATCCTAAAAATACCTGATCGTGTAATAGTAGTATGGGTCAGATTCTTCCTCAGCCCGTAATAAATACCAGTGAAATGAGATGTGCAACGTCAAATGTGAAACTGCATTTAAAGCATTAATAAAACCATATACATATTGCACTAGATCATTGAACATTTAAGTGTTTTCATACACTTTGAGTTCATTTCCCAGCACTTATAGAATTAATCAACTGTGAACTTAAAAGTAGATTCATAGAGCTTCTCAAACAAGTCCATGATCATTGTTCCTGGGATTCATAGAGGAGCTTGGCTGCCATAAGTATGATTGCTAATCAGGTGGCTGACTTTTTGTTAGAATTCGAGTCTTTACTGGTAATGAACTTCATCTGGGTTACATCCTGAGCTCCAGGCTCCTTGTACTGGAGAAACATGCCTGCAGCTCAAGTATTGCCTCCTCAGTTAGTATCTCAGCATTTGAAATTTGAGCAATTTCAATTTCAAAATGGCTGTTTCTATTCAGAATCAGTTGCCTCTGATTATTAGATAGATAACAAACTATCAGTTCAGATTTTTTTGGATGTTCCTAGTGTTACACAAAGGGAGCTCTGTTTGTAAGCACTTTGAGTTGCTTGTCATAAAACTCCATATCTTTCTAAGACATAAAATACACACTTTGCCCACTGTCATATGCGGTCCATATGCCATCCAAGAAGAGGTACTTTGTTGCTGCTATATTTATCATAGTACTTCACAGTGGATGAAGTCAAACTTGACATCACACTGCATACATCTTGGACTCTCCTTGTCTGGGTCCCACTGCTGTTCATTGAGGCCAAAGGGGGTGCCAAATGCCCAGTGCTTGGGGGCCATGTGTGGCCCACTGGGCAAGTATACCAGCTTCTTGCCATCTTGGTCAGCAAAGGCCATCTGGCCCAGGGCTACCCCAGTTGACATTTTTCCAACCTTACCTCCCATCTCATCCCACCATAGTGAATAGTCCAGCTGCCCTATTGACACGTTCCTAAAAATCTTTCTAAGTTGATAGAAGCGAATTTTCAATCCCAGGTGATCTATGGACTTAGGTAGGAAAAGAATTAATCTTGGTTTCAGTCATTACTTTCCTTTGTCATTATATATGTTTTGTTTTATGCATTTACAAACATGTATCTGAGCAGGGGACCCTAGGCTTCACCCTTCGCCTGAAGGGTCCATGGCACAAACAAGGTGAAGAGCCCTGATCTATGGAATGCTCTCATTTTACACATAAGAAAACCAAGACTCAAAGAGGCTAATTAAGGTTTCATAGGTAGCTAAAGAGTGAAAAGCACATTCTTGAAGGGGCAGCAGTATGGTGTAGTGAAAGAGCATTACATGAAGAGGTGGGAAACCTGAATCCAGAGTTGTACTTCTAACACTTAACTGGCTGTGTGATCATGGGCAAATTATTTTAATTTCTATGAGCCTACCTCATAGGGTTATTGTGAGGACAGCGATTTGTGAACCTTAAAGTGCTATATAAATGTGATAAAATAAAATTCTTTGCACTAAAAGAAAAAAAAATTACTATTTAGAGATGAAAATTATTTTAGAAAGTCATCAGAGGAAATTATCTTGATATATCCTCTTATCAGGCCACTAACTCTACTATACTGTATTTATACATTGACACTTATTTCATCATTAGTTGATACTGATTGAGCTTTCAGTGGTATTGACATGGCATGTCATGCTACACTGAAATTGTTATGTTATCTTGGAAACTTGTGGTTTAAGTTTTAGGAGGTTTTGTTAAGGATAGCACAGATTAGAATCACAGCAACATAAATCTCTAGGAAGAGACTTCTTAAAGGATAAGAAATATTTCATTTTAGATAGTTTTGAACTCCTAACACAGTGTTACTTTTTAAACATGGAAATTAGCCCAACATAGCTAATTATATTGCATTTCATTATGGAATTACTTGCATTTGTGATCAAATTTTTCCCCATTGATTATGACCTGGATCACTACAAGACTGGGTCTGGATTCAAAGCAATTGACCCTATATGATAAGACAGAAAAGGTTACTAGGAAAGGAAAAATGATACTAGAGGACACAACTAGAAAGTCAGAGGCTTTAAAAAAAATCTTTTTTACCAAATAAAAGTATATTGACCAGAAGGTATCTTAGCTTTGAAGAAACTGAAAATTGAAATGAGAGAAAGGAGATTCTCAGGAGATAATGATAAGAATTATACCAGATGGCAATTGTAAGTTTTCCCTTTTCCCAGAACAAAGATTTGATTTTTTTTTTTTAATTTCAGGTAGTTGGTGATATTACTAGTAGGATTTCCTTGTGTTTTGGTTTTGTTTTGTTGTTGGTTGTTATTGTTGTTTTTTCAAGTAAAAAATCCTGGTTGCTTTTAGTTTCCTACACAAATTGAAAAGAAAATAAAACAAACAAGGTTTTCAAATGTGTCTGGAAATTTACCATAGTTGCACTTATTCCAAAAGATAGGAATTGTGGTCAGGAAAATGTTGGGAGAGTCCTTTTAAAAAATGGAGGCATTTATAACTGAAACTCTTATATATTTGTTTTAAAATGTATTGATGCTGTTGGTTATTGCAGATGTACTTTACTAAACAGAAATGAACTTTAATAGAATGACATATTTAAGAAGTGCATAGATTCTAAGATTGAGGGACTGAGGTCTTTAAGACCTTATTTTACAGATGAGGAAACTGAGGATAGCTTTCCCCAAACTCAAAAGTAGCAGAGCCAGAATTTAAACCCAGACCCTCAAATGTCAAAGCCTCCTGCCTACTGTATATCAAGAAGCATTTGTTTCCAGTACCATTCTTATTATTTTCATTAACTAAGTTACATTTCCTCTAAGGAAATTTTTCCGCCTCTCCCTCTTCCTCTTTTTATCAATTACATATATTATTTAGAGGTTCTTATCCACTACACATGTGGCCCTGGGTAGATGGACAGTTGCCTAGAAATATTTATGATTGCAGTCCATGTGGCTAGCTATTACTATTACAATTCTGTCTAATTTGGATTTTCTCATTTTAAGGAGTAAAAACTTTGGCTTCCTATTGTAGCAGCAAGCACCCCAAGCGTCCTCAGGGTTTGCTGCCAATACAGGTTCTTGGATCTGCTTTGTTAAAGGAAAGCAACTCAAAATGGGTTAACAAGCTTACTTTAATCAGTCAGACATATATCATTTACCTTGTTGAGGGGAAAAGGTCAGCACCCCGAACTTCAAAGCATACAGGCAGAATTATCAAGACAGAAACATCAAGTAGACAGATTTCCAAACTGTCCAACCATTACATCCATACCCAGCCAACATCTGGGTTTCCACATTCTGGGTTTTTCAAAGCCGGGGGGGCTCTGGACAACGGCTTCCCAGAATACAGATCAAATCACAGAACACTTCTCAAAGTGAGTCCCAAAACAAAGCTACACATCAGGACTTATATAGCCTTCTCCTGGCTCAGAAAATGTAACAACCTTATTGACTCACTGGCCCATCAAGAAGCATCTACTGAAAAACCAGGCTCCAGGGGCGCTCCCCCCCAGGGGGGCAGGGAAGAGCTTTAAGTTTCCATCCCATCATGCCTGCTCTCTTGCATATCCACTTTCTTCTCCCCAGCCATAACTTCACCCATTGTTGTACTGAAGGCCGGGCCAGTAGGCATAAGCTTCTTTCCTTTCTACCTCAGTACTGTATTTTTTGTCTTTTTTTACTTCTTTGACTCCAGCTCCTTTCTCTTGGATCTTTAAAATTTCCCTTTCCCATCTCCTGATCTCTGATTTTTTCTTCACACGCGCACACACACACATTTTTCTTCTCTTTTAAAAAATCTTTACTTGTTTACTATTTTATTTCCTTTCTTTCCTGGACAAACTTTTAGATTAGGTGATCTGTGCATGGTATTTTCTTTCCTCATCCATTTAATCCTCTGAATCTGAATTTTGCTTCTACTTTTCTGCTGAAATAGCTTTGCTAAATAGGGTGCCAGATACATTAGTGATTTTTCTCTTGGGCCTAATATTCTCTGTAACATTTAAAACACTTAACTAAGACTTTTCTTGAAAATCTTTCCTCATTTAATTTCTCTCACATTTCCTAGTTGTTTCTCTTTCCCTTTATTTCTGACTGCTTTTGTTTTCCCCTGGTTTTTCTTCTTTCTTATTTTGATCATTCCTTAAGGTTCTGTCCTCTGATCACTAAACACTTTCTCCCTCTTCTTGTCCCCGTCTCCTACCACTCTCATCCTCTCTCTCTCTTCTCTCTTCCTCTTCTTCTCCCTCTGGATTCTCTTTTCCCTATCTCTTCCTTCCCCCTCTCCTCCCCTTCCTCCCTCAAGAAGGCTATCTAATTATGTGCTTTCAGTTAGCTTTCACCTCAGTGTTAGCAACCAATACTTTTTACCTAAACTTTAACCTGCCTTTTCTTTTTTTCAAAAATTGCATTTTTATTGATATATTTTCCCATCACCTACATTTCCCATTGTATGCTTACCCTAACTCTCCTCTAGGAGAACCATCCCTTATAATAAAAAATAAACTTGGGGAAAATTTTCCATTTTGTAAAATAATTTGGAACTATCCAAGAAAAGTGATTAAGCTTTTTATACCCATTGACATTGGACATAGACCCAAAGGAAGTCAAGGAAATGTCTCATAAATAGTAAAAAAAATTCCTATTCTTGTGGTATCATAATAACTGAGAATAGAGTAGCTACCCCATTGATTGAAGAATGGCTAAATAAATTGGTTTTAGAATATTATTATATTTTAAGAAGTGAGTAATTCAGGAGGCAAAACCAAGATGGTAAAGGCAGGGACTCTCTTGAGCTTTCCCCTAACCACCTCAAATACCTTGAAATAATGGCTCTAAATAAATTACAGAGCGGCAGAATCCACAAAAAGATGGAGTGAAACAATTTTCTAGCCCAAGGCAACTTAGAAGGTCAGCAGGAAAGATCTGTTGCAGCAGGGTGAGAGAGAAGCCCAGTCTAGTGCAGGCTATGCTAGCATAAACTAGGGCTCAGCAAACCAGGAGCAAGTCTCAGGGCTACTGAATCAGTGGCAGCAATGGTAGTTTTCAGACCTCGTATCCCATAGAGAGTAAGGAGGTTGGACAATGGGTCAGAAGGAGATTTATAGACATCCCTTTGCTGGCACCAAAGGACTCAGTTTCATTGTCTAAACATGGATCTGGGTCACAGTCCTGGGTTGTAGCCCCAGTACAAGAAGTACTAGCACAGGAAAGCTTGCTGTTGCAGTGGGTCAGGAACGTGGTCCCAGTTCCAGGGTTGAAAAGAGTTCTCATGGTCTTTCACAAACCAGTGTGCCAGTGAGTACAGGAGAACAGTAAACATATCTAGATCATACCACCTTGGAAGAACCAAAAACTTACAGGTCCCCAGAATTACCTCTGAAAATAGCTGTACAAAAAGCCTGAAGCTTGGGATAGTGACCCTTCCACTTTGGAAGCAGAGTCCCACTTTAACATGGAATTAAAAGTCAAGAAATAGGCTACAAAATGAGCAAACAGCAGACAGATTCTGACCATAGAAAGTTCTATGGTGACAAGGAAGATCAAAACACACACTCAGAAGAAGACAGCAAAGTCAAAATTCCTGCATCCAAAGCTTCAGAATAAAATATGAATTGGTCAAAAGGCCATGGAAGAGCTCATAAAAGGATTTTAAAAATCATGTAAGAGAAGTAGAGGAAAAATTGGGAAGAGAAATGAGAATGATTCCAGAAAATCCTGAAAAAAGAGTCAACAGCTTGGTAAAGGGGGCACAAGAACATGCTGAAGAAAATAACACTTTAAAAACCAGAATAGGCCAAATGGTAAAAGAGGAACAAAAATCCAATGAAGAGAAAAATACCTTGAAAGACAAAATTGGCCAAATGGAAAAAAGATACACAAAAATTCACTGAAGAGAAGACCTCTTTAAAAAGTAGAATTGATCTAATGAGAAAGGAGGTGTACAAAAGCTTACTGAAGAAAATAATTCCTTAAAAGTTTGAATTGGACAAGTGGAAGCTAATGACTTTATGAGGAGACATCAAGAAATAAAATCAAAAGGATGACAAATAGAAGAAAATGTGGATTATCTCATTGGAAAAACAACTGACCTGGAAAATAGATCCAGGAGAGAAAATTATGATAAAAAAAGGGCCTAGATATTTCTTATTGGAAAAACAACTGACCTGGAAAATAGATCCAGGAGAGAAAATTATGATAAAAAAAAGGGCCTAGATATTATCTTTCAAAAAATTATCAAGCAAAACTGCTTGATATTCTAGAATGAGAGGGTCAAATGGAAATTGAAAGAATCCACTGATTACCTCTTGAAAGAGATCCCCAAATGAAAACTTTAAGGAATACTGTATCCAAATTGTAGACCTCCCAGATCAAGGAGAAAATACTGCAAGCAGGCAAAAAGAAACAATTCAAATATTGTGGAACCAAAGTTAGGATAGCACAAGATTTAGCAGCTTCTACATTAAAGGATTAGAGGGCTTGGAATATGATATTCTGCAGTGCAAAAGAGCTAGGATTACAATCAAGAATCATACCCAGCAAAACGGAGAATAATCCTTCAGGGGAAAAAATAGACATTCAGTGAAATAGAGGACTTTCAACATTGCTGATGAAAAAACCAGAACTGAATAGAAAATTTAACTTTTTTTTTTTTGAGCAATTGGGGCTAAGTAACTTGCTCAAGGTTACATGTCCAGTTATTTCTGGGTGTGGTGCTAAGTGTCTGAGCCCAGATTCAATCGCAGGGGATCCTGACTCCGGGGCTGGTGCTCTCACTCACTGCGCTACCTGGCCGCCCCTGAAAATTTAACTTTTAAATACAAAGTGCAAAAGAAGCATAAAAAGGTAAACAGGAAAGAGAAATCATAAGGGATTCAATAAGGTAAAATTGTTTATATTCCTACATGGGAAAATGATATTTATAACTCCTAAGAACTTTCTCATTATTAAGGCAATTAAAAGCAGTATACATAGACAGAAAGCAGAGGTGTGAGTTGAATGTGTATGATTATTTAAAAAAATAAAATTAAAAGATGAGAAAGAAGAATGCGTTGGGAGAAAGGGAGAGAGAGAGGTAGAATGGAATAAATTATCTCACATAAAAGAGACCTGAAAGAGATTTTACAGTGGAGGGGAAAATGGGGGAAGCAGGGAGGGGAGGACATGAGCCTTACTTTCATTGGAATAATATATACACTCAGTTGAGTGTAGAAATCTCTCTTACTAGGGTGACTAGGTGGTGCAGTGAATAGATCACCAGCCTTGGAGTCAGGAGGACCTGAGTTCAAATCCGGCCTCTGACACTTAACAGTTCCTAGCCATATGACTTTGGGCAAGTCACTTAATCCCAATTGCCCTGCCCATCCCCTTCCAAAAAGCAAAAAAAAAAGGAAAAAATCTCTCTTACCATACAGGAAAGTAGGAAGGGAAAGGAATGGGGGTGGTTGGGGGTGTGACTGGTAGAAGGGAGGGCAGTTTGGGGGAGGTAAAAGTCAGAAGAAAAATCCTTTTGAGAAAGGACAGGGTAAAAGGAGAGAGAGAATAGGATAAACAAGGAAGTTAAGATGGAGAGAAATACAGTTGGTTATTGTGGAAAAAAATTTTTACAGGGAGTTTCTTTGATAGAGACTTCAATTATCAAACTTAGAAAACTGAATCAAATTTATAGAAGAGCCATTGCTCAATTTATGAATGGTCCAAGGATTTGAACAGGCAGTTTCTAGACAAACCAATCAAGGCTGTTTTTAGTCATATGAAAAAAAACGTTCTAAATCATTATTGATAAGAGAAATGCAAATGAAAACAACTTTTAAGCTACAACCATACACCTGTCAGATTGACTAATGTGACAGAAAAAGACCAGTGATAAGTGTTGGAGGGGATATGGGAAAATTAAAACACTAAGGACTTCTGGTGAAATTGTATACTGATTCAGCTATTTTGGAGAGCAATTTGGAACTATGCCCAAAGGACTATAAAGCCATACATATCCTTTCACTAAGCAATGCCTCTTAAATGCCTTTTATCTGAAGAGATAAAAAAACAAAAAGGGAAACTACATAAAGAATTGGAAATTTAGAGGATGTTCATCAATTGGGGAATGACTGAACTAATTATTGTATATGTTTGTGATGAAATACTCCTGTGCTTTAAGAAATGATGAGCAGATGCTCTCAGAAAAACATGGAAAGACTTACATGAACGAATACAAAGTGAATTGAATAGAACCAGGAGAATATTGTATATAATAACAGCAATATTCTATGATGATATATGAATAGCTTAGCTATTCTCAGCAATACTATGGTCCAAGACAAGTCTGTAGGACTTACGGTGGAAGGTGCTGTCCATTTCTAGAGAAAGAAAGGGTAGATCCTGCATTCTGATAAAAGATAACTTTCTTTTTTTTTTTTTTCTTTCACGGAATGACTTATATGGAAATGTGTTTTTCATGACTACAGATATGTAATCCATTTCAGATTGCTTACCTTCTCAATGGGAGAGGGAGTAAAGAGACAGAGAATTTGAAACTCAAACTTTGAAAAAAATGAAAAAGAATGTTAAAGTTGCTTTTACATGTAATTAGGTAAAAATAAAATATGAAATAAGATAATAAAAAAGACATGAGGAATTCAAAGAAATATGGGAAAAGCTGTATTGATTGATTGATACAGAGAGATAGAATTTTTAGAACCAGGAGAATAAATGATACACTTCATTAAATTACATAAAATGAGGCCAGATTTGAATTTAAGTCTTCCTGATTCTAGACTTGTCATTCTATCTATTGCACTATCTGCCTGCTCTAATGCCAAAAAAACATGTCTCTATCACTTCTCTTTCAGGAGGTGGGTAGCCTTTATATATTTTTTAAATTTATTTTAGACTTAAACAGCAGAACACAAATACAAAATAGAGAAAAGAAACAAAAACATATCATTAATGTAAATATTGGAACTTAAATACAAAGTAAGAAAAAAAAGCATGTCATGTGCATAGTAGAACATGAGAGTATTCAAAATATGTAACAATAAATTTTCATTTCAAGAAACCCTGTATGATAACTACATGTTGTGTTGAGCAGTGTCCATCTTTGCTTCCTTGTAAGTTTCCTTTTGTTCTCTATTATGCACATTTTTACTTTGTTCCCCCTTCTCTCCCAGGCTACAATTAAGTTTGGATATGTTTCTCTATAACTATAGATACATACATACACATATGCATATACACATACATATATGGACATATTCTTTCCCAAACAAATGCTCCTGATCTTTGTTTTTATATATCTCTTGTTCCTTATCCCTCCTGCCCCCTCCCCTTTATTTTTGCTTGCTACCTTGCCCCTCCTGTTACTTGCCCTCCAAGGAACCCACCCCTATCCTCCCGTTCCCACAAATCTAAACACCCTTCTATACCCTCCTTTTATTTATTCCTTCACCCTCTCCTCTAAAGATCCCTCTCTTGTCCTCTCCTCCCTTCCTAATCCCCTTCTGTTTTATTTCTTCTAAATATATATGTATTGTTCCCTCTCAAACCCATTTCTGAGGAAAGTAGGCTACCAGAACTACTAACCCTCCTTACCCATCCAATTCCTTTGTATTGATTCTTCCTCTTGCACCTCACAATTATTTGTATAAAATAATTACTCTTTCTAGGTGTTCCTAAATGGTGTTACTTTTTAAATTCATATCATACTCAGGGTTTTCTTATGAACTATTCAATTATTAATAAGAATCTTAGACTTACATTTTATATAATATAAACAGTAAACGATCTGTCCTTATTGAATCTCTTATAATCAGTCTTTGGTATGTACCTCTTACTTCTCTTGGCTCTTGTATGTCAAATCTTCTTTAAGTTCAAGTTTTGCTTTTCTTTTTTATACAAAATCATGAAAGTCTTATAGTTGATCCAGTGTCCCATGTTTTTTTCATTCAGGATTCTGATTAACTTTGCTGGGTGTGATATTTTCGGCCAGAGGCCCAATTTTTTGCTCTTTGGTATGTAGTGTTCCAACACCTGTGGTCCTTTAATGTCTCCACTGCTAGCTCCTGTGTGATTCTAATTGTGGTACCATTATATTTAAATTGTTTTATTCTTGTTGCTTTTGATATTTTATACTTGAGCTGGGGTTTTCAGAATTTGACTATGATATTCCTATGAGTTTCCCTCATAGGATCTCTTTTAAGTGATGATTGATGGATTTTTTTCTACTTCTACTTTCCCTCCTTGTTCTAATGCTTCAGGACAATTTTCTTTAATTATTTCTTGTATTATTGTATCAATTTTTTTTCAAATGGTTTATTAACTTCTGATTTACATCATTCATTTCTGCCAGATTTTGAGTTACAAATTTTCTCCCCATTTTTCCCCCACCCACTCCCCCCCCCCCCAAAAAAAAAATATCCGCTCCTCCAATCTGCTCTCTCCCATATCTTCTCCCATACCCCCTTTGACTTTTCCAGTAGGGCATGGTGGATCTCTATGCCCCAGTGCCTGTATATCTTACTTCCCAATTACGTGTAAAATAGTATCAATACTAGTATATTATATATATATATTAAACATGTGATTTTTGAATTCCAGATTCATTTCCTTCTTCCCTTGTTATCCACCCTTACTGGGAAGATAAGCAGTTCAGTATAGGTTGTACATGTGTAGCTAATGCAAAACATTAACTTAGTAGATATATTGTAAAAGACTTAATTATATTTCCCTCCCTCCTATCCCACCTCTCACTTGATCTATTCTCTACTTTGATCCCATCCCTTTTCAAAAGTGAGTGCTTTTCCAACTTCCCTCCCCCCAGCCTGCCCTCCCTTCCATCATCCCCCCTCTCTTCCCCTTCCCCCCTACTCTTGTGTAGGGTGAGATACCCTATTTAGTGTGTATTTCATTCCTGCCAAATTCAGTGAGAATAAGGTTGAGCCATTCCCTTTTGCCTTCCAATTTTTCCCCTCCATTGTAACCATTTTCCCTTGCCTCTTCTATATGAGATAGTTTACCCCATTCTGTCTCTCCCCATCTCCTCTCATTATATTCCTCTCTCACCTCTTAATTTCACCTTTTAAATATCATCCCTTCCTATTAAATTGGTCCTCTGCCCTCTATAACTGTAAACATATATACACATATTCACATGTATTCATATGCTCAAATACCCATATATATATATTTCTATTCCCTTCAACTATTTTAATACTGAAAAAAGTTTCATCAATTACAATTATTGTTTTTCCATGTAGGAATGCTAATAGTTCAACTTGGATAAGTTCCTTATGATTTCTTTTCCCCGTTTACCTTCTCATGCTTCTCTTGCTTCTTGTATCTGAATGTCAAATTTTCTATTCAACTCTGTTTTTTTCATCAAGAATGCTTGAAAGTCCTCTATTCCACTGAATGACCATGTTTTCCCCTGAAATATGATACTCAGTTTTGCTGGCTAGGTGATTCTTGGTTTTAATCCCAGCTCCTTTGCCCTTTGGAATATCACATTCTAAGCCCTTCGATCCCTCAGTGTAGAAGCTGCCAGATCCTGGGTTATCCTGATTGTGTTTCCACAATAGTCAAATGGTTTCTTCCTGGCTGCTTGTAATATTCTCTCCTTAATCTGGGAATTTCGGAACCTGGCTATAATATTCCTAGGAGTTTTCTTTTTGGGATCTTTTTCAGGGGGTTTTAGGTGAATTCTTTCAACCTGTATTTTGGCCTCTGGTTTTAAAATATCAGGGCAATTTTCCTTGAGAATTTCTTGTAGGATGATTTCTAGGTTCTTTCTTTGATCATGGCTTTCAGGTAGTCCAATAATTTTTAAATTTTCTTTCCTGGATCTATTTTCCAAGTCAATGGTTTTTCCCACGAGATATTTCACATTGCCTTCTATTCTTTCATTTGTTTGGATCTGTTTAACAGATTTCTTGATTTCTCATAAAGTCATTAGCTTCCATTTGCTCCAATCTAATTCTGAAGGAATGATTCTCCTCATTGAGCTTTTGAGATTCTTTTTCCATCTGGCAAATTCGACTTTTTGAGGCATTCTTCTCCTCATTGCCTTTTTGAGCCTCTTTTGCCATTTAAGTTAGCCTGTTTTTAAGGTGTGGTTTTCCTCAGTCAGGCTGTTGACTCTCATTTCATAATTTTCTTGCATCATTCTTATTTCCCTTCCCAATTTTTCCTCCACTTCTCTTATCTGCTTCTTAAGGTCCTCTCTGGCCTGTAACCAGCACGTATTTTCCTTAGAAGCTTTTGGTGCAGGAGTTCTGACTTCATTGTCTTCCTCCTGTTCCATGCTTTGCTCCTTTTTGTCCCCAAAATAGGAGTCTAATGTTGGATTCTTCTGTTTGCTTTGCTTCCTTTGTCTGGTCATATCGCCCATCAGTCACTTGACCCCTGGGCTTTTTGCCACAGTAGGACTCTGCCACCAGACAGGGGAGCTTTCTTCCCAAACGCTGGGGTTTTCTCAGCTGCCGGAGGTATTAGTTGGGTGCCCTCTCTGCAGTCTCAACACGCTCTGGCAAGCTGGTCACACACCCCTAGACCGCAATCCAGATCCAAGCAGTTTACAGCAAGAGCAATTACCTGTCAGACTGGTCTCTTAGTACCCCTACACTCTGCAGGCCAGGAGCTAAAGCTGCCCCGGGGCTGCAAGTAGCTTCTCGCCCTGGGGGCAATAGCCAAAGCACTCCCAACTGCTGGGTCCCAAAGTACACATTGCAGTCACCTCTCACTTTGTCCTTAGCATGTATGTGTTGATAATTCTGGACCAGCACAGCTGCTGGTGATCTGAAGTCCCTCTAGCCACTGGTTGGTCAGGCCCGCCCTGGGGCTAACTCTGCTCCCTGAGCACTGTGCTGGGGCTTTCCTCAGCAGGAGGTTAGCTTCTCTGTGTCATTTTGTGGGTTCTGTAGCTCCAAAGTTTGTTCATAGTCCCCTTTTACATGGATTGGGGAAGGTGGGAGCTGGAGGCTCTCGGAGGTCCTGTTTCTCCTCTGCCATCTTGAGAACTCAAGATTTTTTTTTTTTGATCATAACTTTCAGTTAGTCTGATTATTTTGTTTTCTCTTCTTGATCTCCAGATTTGTTGTTTTCCTTATAAGATGTTTCACTTTCTCTTCTATTTTTTTGTTATTTATAGTTTGTTTAATTATTTTTTGATCTCATAATTTTCCTGGCTTCACCTTGCCCAATTTTAATTTTCAAGGTGTCATTTTCTTCCTTAAGATTTTATATCTCCTTTATATCTTATATCTCCTTTTCTAATTGGTTGACTTGCCTTTCATAATCTTTTTCTTGGATTGTTCTTATTTTATTTTATTTTTTTTGCCCTCCATCCCTGTCATTTGATTTTTAGCCTTAATTTTAAGATCTTCTGTGAATCTTTTTTGGGCAGGTGACCATTTGATGTTACTTTTTGGGGCAGAAGGGGGTTTCTTTACTTCAATATCTTTGAAGACCCTGGTCTTCTCTATTCCCATAATAGCTTTCTGTGGTTGTATTCTTTTTTTTTGGACGTCAGTTGGGGTAAAGTAACTTGCCCAAGGCTACACGGCTAGTTTGTGTGTGTGTGTGTGTGTGTGTGTGTGTGTGTGTGTGTTAAGTGTCTGAGGCCAGAAGCGAACTTGGGTCCTCCCGACCCCGGGGCCGGCTAGCCGCCCCCATGTGTTTGTATTCTTTCTCCTTTGTCTGTGCATTCTTTTGTGGTAATACCTTAATTTTTGTAATCATATGTAGCCCAGCTTTTTCTGAAATCTTCCTGCTCATCATTTATTATAGAACAGTAGTATTCCACTTCTGTCATATGCCACAATTTGTGCAGTCATTTCCCAATCGATGGGCATCCCCTCCATTTCCAGTTATTTAACACCTCAAAAAGAGCTGCCATAAATATTTTTTGTACATGTGGGTCCTTTTCCCTTCTTTGTGATTTCTTTAGGATACAGACCTAGTAGTGGTATTGCTGAATCAAAGGGTATGCACAATTTTATAGCCCCGTAGTATTTTTCTTAGAGGGTTTCTTTCAGGAGATAAATAGGCAGATTCTGTTTACCTTTGCTTTTGGTCCTAACAGATCTTGGTAGTTTTCTTTTAAAATTTCTTAAATTGTAGTTTCCAGGCTTTTTAAAAATCGTGTTTTTCAAGGAGCAAAATGATTTTTAAATGCTCTCTCTGATTTGCTTTTCAGATCAGATGGTTTTGATATTAAGTCTTTTGATTTTGTTCTAATATTTCTTGATGTTTCATTGAAGTCATTGTCTTCTGTTTGGTTTGTTCTATTCTAAGTTGTCTACTTTTTGGGTTAGGTTCACCACATTCTGTTACATGCTATTTATTCTCAGTAGCTTTTATTTCATTATTTATCTTTTGCTTTATTATAGGTCTTCGTGTAGTCGTGTAAAAGTACTTTTTTTGAGATTCTGCTTTCTGTTTTTATGGATTTGTTTTGGGAGGAATCCCTAGATACAGTTTTTGATACCAGTTTGTGTCTTTATTGGTTTACTCAGCTCTTCACTGTTGTTTCCTGAATTGAGATGTACCCCTTGTGCATTAGGATGGGATGATCAGTCTTGTTGCATTGTTTGGGTTCATGCACTATCATACGTTGCCTGAGTTTAGGCCCTTGGGTCTCCGGAGTTCAGAGTATTGGATCTTCGGGATCCTCTCTGGTATTCTGACAGTCAGGGACTTAAGAGTCCTTGGGCCTAGGCTTGAGAGCTTCAGCCCTGCTCTGGTCACAGTACGTTGCTGATCCTCAGTGCTTCCAAGCTGTCTACCCTGTGACTTTCTGATTATCTTGTGATAGGGAAGTCCTTTATGATTAACAGGCTATTTGTATTGTGGCTCTAGTCATGCTACTCTAGGCTAGCACTGACTTTTGGTGCCATTTTGATATGGAAGAATTTATTTCGTACAGTTTCTCATTCTACTTCTTGATTGTTATTAGGTCTGTTGTAAACTTAAGGGGTTTGTTGGAGTATGTATGTGAGAGCGAGGTAGTTAGCCTCCTGTTCAGGAATTTTATCTTGGCAGGAATCTACCAGATAAACACATTTAACCTAATTGTATGTTATTAAACTAATCTAACCTTGTAATACTACAGAGTCTCTTTAGTAAAATAATCAGCCTAAACAGGTCCATATAGTTAAATCAATAAAGAATGCATATTATGACATCTCTTTTTGGAGGGAGGGAGGGGTAGCCTATTAGTATGGTCCACCCATACATTTTCCTCGTGTAGATGCTGCTGATGGATGATGAACCTACTCCTGAGTTGAACAGGAGTAGAAGATTGAACAAGATTGCGTTTGGGTTAATTGTGTAGAACTTTTCATTTTTCCCAAAAATTCTAAACTGCTCCCTACCTCAAAAGTCCATCTTTTGAACACCATTGATTCTATGGTAATACTTTATGACTGCAAGTCCTTGAATAATTCCAAGACCTGAGGAAAATCACAGTTGTAGGTAATCCAAAGAGAAGACTCATGGGTGGGTCTAAGTAGACTGTCATCATTGCCATTTATACCTGATTCTCACATGTAAAAATATCACTGAGGTCAGATATAATTGGAAAAGGAACTGGACTATCCATCTGGTCAGAATAAGGCATAGCAGAAGGAAAACTTATATTTCACTAAGGTATCCATGCACCAAAAAACCCTTCGGTGTGTTGGGTATTTATATTTTGTGGAGGATTTATGGAAAAATTGGTAAGAATCACATAAGTTGAAAAGATGTAGATGTGTTGCAGTATGCACTGAGAAAGGGTGAGGGGAGGGAAGAAGACCACCAGTATCAATAAGGCAATTGATTAAACTGCAGTGCTTCTTGAACTGAGTTGATATCCCATGGAGAAGCCAAAAATTTGGCAATAGTAAAAGGTTTCTGAATGCACAATGACCAAAAATTAATTAAAAATCAAATACATAATGAATCCGAGGTGTTTCTGGCAGTGCTTGTCTGTTGCATTGAGCAACTTCCCTGCAGCCTTGGTTATGAACACAAAGCATGAGCACTTCTTTGCACTGCTCATGTCCTCAGGCCACGTAACACTGACTACACTGCTCAAAGAGGGGTCACAAGTGGAAAAAATTGAAGAAGCCATGGATTAAAAAGTACATTAAAATATTTTTTTAAACTCTAAGCTTAAATTCAAGGACCCCAGTGAAACCAAAGGGGTTCCCTTTTGTATTTCCCTTGACTCTTAATTATATATTTCCAGCTATTCCTTGTAATGCAGTGTTATAATTTTTAACTAGGGGTAGCTTTCCTCTCTCTGCCTCTGAGCTCTATATCAGTGTACCTCCTGATAACTTTACCCTTAAAATAAGGGGCAGGGTTGGAGATTATTATTGTTACAAATTTAAGATGTGACTTTTTATACTTGCATGTTCATTTGGTTTGTGTGGACTTTAAAAAAAGATCTTATATTCCCTTTAATTTTTACATGTTCGTGAGAAAATTGGAATGAAAAGTGGAAGAGTTTACGGTATAATTAACATAGTATTATATTTACAGAGAATCAAATAAGGGATAGGAGCTTTGCTTGGGGTAGATTGTACACTGATACCTGACAACAGAGAGAAGACAGACTCATTTTGTTTCTGATTTTCTTTCTGTTTCACTGCAAAGGAGAAGGACCTTACATTGGAAATTATAGAACAAAAAATTACCTACAGAAAGAAGACACCCAAGAAAAGTAGGGAAATAATGAGAGAATACCTAGCTGCCTTTGATGAATGCAAGTTACCTAGGCCAGTTGTATGAAATCCTCAGGTCCTAAAATAATTGGTAACTGTCATTACTGAGCCATAGTGATATCTGGAGGATCGTGGAAATAGAGAGAGGGAACACAAAATTGGAGAAGGATAAGTGTCCCAATTTGTTAACAAGAAAAAAGAACAAACTGCAGGCTAAAGATTGATGAGATTGACTTTGATTCCTCCTCAGAAAATTCTAGAATAGATTGTTAAAGAGATGGTTGGCCAACATCTAGATATGGAAATGGTGTTTTAAAAGCCACCATGGCTTCAGGTCATTTTCTGTTTTTGACAGCATGACTTAATTAGTATTTAAGGAAAATGTGATTATAGTTCCAATTAGATTTAGCACAGCTTTTTTTTTTTTAAAGCAATTGGGGTTAAGTAACTTGCTCAAGGTTACACGGCCAGGTGTTTCTGGGTGGGTGCTAAGTGTCTGAGCCCAGGATTCGATCTCCAGGTCTTCTCAACACTGGAGCTGGTGCTCTTACTGCTGTGCTACCTGGCCGCCCCTAGCACAGCTTTTGATAATATACCTATCTTGTGATACCAGTGTTGTGGAGAAGTGGATTGATCCAACTAGGTGGAGTCAAAACTGGTTAAATGGCTATAATCTATATCAGTGTGGGAGGAGATCTCCTGTGGTGTCTTTCAGGAATTTATGCTTGATCCTATACTCTTTAACATTTTTTCAGTGATTTAGATAAAGGAAAAGATAGTTATGACTGCAATATATATATATATATATATATATATATATATATATATATATATATATATATATATGTTCATCACATTTGGAAATAATATAAAGCTGGAAAGGATAACTAACATAGTAAATAAGTTAAGATCCAAAAAGATTTTGATAGGCCAATAATATTGGGTTGAATCTAATTAGATGAAATTCATTTGAGATAAATGTAAAGCCTTACAGTTGGATATAATAAATCAAATTCACAAATACGAGATGGAGGAAGCATTCTCTTGAAAAAGATCAGGTGGTTTTAGTGGATTGCAGTCTCCGTGTGAGTCAGCAGTATTGTGGAACAGCCAAAAATAAGGTCATCTGTACGAAGAGCACAACTTTCAGGAATAGGGAGGCAGTGCTCATACTGTACTACTCTCGTCTCATCAGATGCCATCTCTAAGATTGTATTCAATAGTTTAAGAAGTACATGATAAGCTGGGAAGTATTTAAAGGAGGGTGTTGTTTTCCCTCATTTTTGAAGAGGACCAATGACCTCATGAGTGCTTTGGATTAAAGTGAGGCAGAATTTCACAAAATCATCAGCCTCTCTCTTCCTGAGTTCTTGAGGTCCAGTGGCAGGACAAAAGTCAATATGATTGGTGATGGCCCAGGAGGTAGGGAATGACCTTGATGTCTTTGATACCTGACCAACCTCTGAGTGCACCACAGTGCCTGCTTTAGCTCCTTCTTGGCTATTGGAACAAATTGTTCTTCTCTGTCTGTTCTGCCAGGGAGAGTCTTCACATGCTTATGGTAAACACTCTGCTAAGTCACCAACAGGTTTGGGACCTGTCTTTTACCCTTACCCTGGTTTAGCCCTTCTGCCGAGATGGTTTATCAGGTAACCAAAATGATGAAGGGTCTTCGAGTACATATCATATGAGGATAGTTTGAAGGAGCTCTGAATTAGCCTGGAGAATAGAAGACTAAGGAGAGATATGACACCTGTCTTCAGGTATCTGTAGGGTTGTCATGTAGAGGGAAGGGATCAGACTTTTTGGTGGAAGTTGCAAAGAGACAAGTTTAATATTAGTAAAAGGAAAAACTTCGTAAGAATTAGAGCTGACCAAAGGTGGAATGGTCTACTTTAAGGTGGTTGGTTGTCTGTTCTTGCATATCTTCAAATAGAGGCCAATTGGGGTGGCCAGGTTGCACAGCGAGTAAGAGCACCGGCCCCAGAGTCAGGATGACCTGGAGATCAAATCCGGGCTCAGACACTTAGCACCCACCCAGAAACACCTGGCCGTGTAAACCAACCTTGAGCAAGTTACTTAAACCTGATTGCTTTAAAAAAATAAATAAATAAAAATAAAAAATAAACATTAAAAAAAAAAAGAGGCCAGTTAATCATTTGTTGAGTATGTGATGGTGGGACTTAGAATAATGCTTGGCATATATTAGATGCCTAATAAATTTTTTGGATTAAATATAATCTCTAGGATGAAAAGGTTGAATTTGATTATTTCTAAGGTACCTTTCAACTTTAAAGTTCTGTTTTTCTAGATCACTGTTACCGTGATTTGTCCTTTATTATAACAGACTTTTTGAATTGTTGCTCTTGTTTTTGGTCTGAATCTATGGTTTTGTTGGATATGAAGAACTTCTGATGTGGAAACTTCTTCCACCAATTTGTCAGCAACTCCTATGTAAGTTGTAGTCTTAGAAAGTTTTATTTGTCACTAAGGAGTTAAATAACTTGCTTATGTTCTTGGAAGTAATAGGTGTCAGAGACAGCACTTGAAGTTTTCTTATTTCTTGCCTGGCTTTCTGTCCCACCTCAACACAGAGCTTCTTATGTAGACTTTATGTAGAGTATTTGTATTATGTAGAGTATTTGTTTTCATCAAGATGTGTTTATCCTAAATCTATATTAGTTTTTGAAGATCATACTAATAATTTTTCAAATACATTACAACTTAAATCTTAAACTTATAATTAGTTTTTAGAGAATAATTTTCATTTACTTTCCCACTTAAATTTCACTTGAAAAATTGCTAAAAAATATAGCAGTATAAGTTTTACAAAATGTTTTAAATTCATTTGCGCTTTTAAACAACCCTGTGAGGTAGGTATTTCAGTTGTTTCCATTTCATAGATAAAATAGTTGCTAGGTGGTACAATGTGTAAAACACTGACTGGACCTGGAGTCATGAAAACCAGAGTTTAAATCCAACCTCAGACATTAGCTAGCTATGTGACCCTAGACACTTAAGTTCTGCCTCAGTTTCCTCATCTATAAAAAATGAGGATAATAATTACCCTTCCTCTCAGGGTTATTGTGAAGATATAATGAGATAATATTTGGAAAGCATTTTGCAAATCTTAAAGTGCTATATAGATGCTAACTGTGATGAGGAAGAAACTGACTCTCAAAGGTGTTGAGTAACTTGATTATGGTCGTATGATCCAAGGGAGTTTTCAGTACTCGTTTTTTAAAATAAGATTTTGAGTTCCAAATTTTTCTCCTTCCCTTTTCTTTCCCTTCCCCAAGACAGCAAGCAGCCTGATATAGGTTATACATGTACAGTCATGTTAAACATTTCCACAGGAGTTATATTGTGAAAGAAGAAACAGAACAAAAAAGAAAAACCATGAAAAACAAAAACCAAAAATAATATGCTTTGATGCATTCAGACTCCATAGTTCTTTCTCTGGATGTGGATAACATTATCCATCATGAGTCTTTTGGAATTGTCTTGGATTGTTGTATTGCTGAGAAGAACTAAGTCAATCATAGTTGATTATTATAAAATATTGCTACTTGTGCAGTGTTTTCCTGGTTCTGTTCCAGGTCCAAAATTCTTGCCACTATGCCGTATTTCATCTGTTGCCAATTTATGCATTCAGCTTTTGTGGGAGGAGCTCTATCCTAACTCCTGCCCCTGCTGTGCAGGTTAGGCTGACTTCTCCTTAAAACGTAGAGTCCATCCTCTAGATTCAGTTGGCTCAGGGGACTAAAGACTCAGGCTGTTGACATTACTTCCTTGTTACTTGTTATGAGGAACTCTAATATTTGGCTGGTGGATCATGCTGGACCCTCCAGCCAAGAGTGTTTGCTTAATTGAATCCACTGGATGTGTCTGTCTACAGTTGAATATTATTCTTGTACCTTGACTAGAGAAATCTCCTTTTGTTAATTGCTGGATGACTTAAGAGTATCTGTTTGTAATAAAATGAATTTCAACAATATTTTAAAATTATTTCAGAATATTTCACATTGATAATGATATAGAAAAATATATCACAGAATAGTGAGGTATAAAACAACATGAATATGGGACACATTGGTAAGGCATCACCAGCATATATAGTACTTGTCCTTGTAATACCCATTTACATAAATATATACTCAATATCTGAATAATTAATTTGGTGGGCCAGCTTTTATATTCTTATATGAACTCTGAATATCTTGATATTAAAAAATGTTTGATGTGTAAAGGTCACTAATAGTGGCTTTTGAGTACACTACAACTGTATAGCATTTTCATTTGTTTAGGAATTATCTATAATAGGTTTACTTTTTCTTAATTTTGTTCTATAATGCTTGCATCTTATTTTTACTTAATATGAATAGCTTTAAGAGTTGCAGATTTTTTTCTGAGTGTCCCAAGGGACAGCACTTATACATTGCAGCATGCTTTTTTATTATCATACAAAAAATACTGTAGTGTGATACATACACACACATACTGTCTAAAATAATAAAAATTGAACAG
Source organism: Petaurus breviceps papuanus (assembly GCF_028583685.1). Taxonomy (NCBI): domain Eukaryota; kingdom Metazoa; phylum Chordata; class Mammalia; order Diprotodontia; family Petauridae; genus Petaurus; species Petaurus breviceps. Next base: position 41,016,939 of record NW_027186304.1, on the reverse strand, counting down.
TCATAATTTTAATTTTTTAAAATATGGGTAAAGCTTCAAGGAAAGAAATCAAAAGTTTCTTGCTTTAAGAGTGCTGTCCTCCATTCTCTCTGCAATTTCTGGCTTGAAAGATATTGAGGGGAGAACCAGAAGGAAGGAGAACAAAAAGGAAGAAAAGAAGGGTAGTAATTGAGCTCATTGGGATTGGAACTGCTGACAGTCCCAAAAGATAAAGGGATAAGTGGCAGGGACTTTTTCACCAAGGGATTTAGTCTAGAATTGCTTTTCTCCTTTAGAACAAAGCTTAGATGGTATTTTTTCTTCCTTTTTAATATTTGTCCTATGTCATATTTTTATTTTGCTTCTATTTTTATTTTTGAACACTTTGCAACTTCAAAAATTAATTTTATAGTTACCTATTTTTAAAAGGAGAGTTTTTTAGACATTGTTTATGCTAGTTTTGGGAAAGGCAGCACAAAGCAATACTTTTTGCCCATTTAAGGAAATGCATTGTATAATTACCTAATATTATGGCCTACTGACATCCAAAGATCAGCATCCAGTATTTTTGCTTCTTACCTTGAAGTTTTTGGTTTTTTTGTTTCTGAAACTTAAAAAATACCCCAACTTTTGATATGTACAGTATCTTGTTTTTTATACCACAAACACTATTCATTAACCTTTCTCTCATAAGCGGTATAAAAACCAGTAGATGATACCTCATTTCTTCCTTCCCCCTTTTTTTGTGTTCATGTACCTTTTTGATGGGATGAGAAATGATATATGCTAGAGTTGTTTTAATTTGCCTTTCTCTTATTAATGATTTTGGAACTTTTTCCTTTTAGTTGTTAATAGTTTACATTTCTTATGGGATTCGTTTATTCAGAAATTATGGATGGAAGGGTAGGAAACCGAGTAATCTTTCTTTTACAAGAGCGTCTCCAATAATAGCGTTTACATAATAGCACTTTGAGTTTTGCAAAGCATTTTACAAATATTATTTTATGATCACAACAACTGTGGGAAAAATAGGTGCTATTATTATTCTCATTTTATAGTTTAGGAACTTGAGGCCGACAGAAGTTAAATGATTTGCCTGAGATATTAACCAACTAGTAAATATATGAGGCTGGATTTGAAGTCAGGTCTTCCTGACTCTGGATCATTGCATTATCCACTGTACCACCTAACTGCTTATAATGGACATGTTTACTATTCCTCAGTTGACTGAAAGATGTAGAAAATATGGAATCCCACTGTGCTTTGTTAAAAGCATTTGATTAGATAGAGCAATTGCCACCTTAAAGGCTGGGCTGTCTACCAACAATATGTTTCCTGTTTTGTATATCAAAATAATTTAAGATTCCTTGAAAGATGTAACAGCAGAAATAATCCCATTCAGTGATCCTTTAATCTTATACATCAGGTGAGGGATAAAACAGGCAAATGTATATACTCACCACAGATGTTCATCACTTTGTTGAAGGAAATCCATCAAAGAGTTGAAGTTAAGGAAATATTCCCTGTGTATGGTGAGGTTCCTCAGATAATCCTGTTAGTGAATCATGTCCTGGAATATTGCAGAGATCCTAAAAGAGATCTGTAACAGTTCAAAAGTATTTGACCTGACCATCTTTACAAAAAAAGACCAAGTGGTTGAAAAGTATCTATTATCCATTCAAATGCATTCCGTAATCTGGATCTGTGGCACGTGTCCTCAGATTGTATATCTGGGTCAGATAGTATAGACAGACAGTAAGTTGAATCTTGAATTGATAGGAGGATGATAGTGGGCTAGACTACCTTCATGAAATCGCAGAACTCCAAGTTTCTCCCAAAACAAAGGTCTCTGTTTTTTGTAACATTCTACGAGTGTTGTTGTATACCTGCAAAACTTGGAATACCACATTTCTTTTTATTTCTGAATTGAGATAAATAATACACAGAAGGTAATGGGAGAGTCCTATGGTTGATATGATCCTGGCTATAATTTAAAACCAATGAAGAACTTGAAAGAAGAAAAGGAATCCTTAGGGAAGTATGTGCTGCAAAGAGCAGATGTGGGGTGCTTATGTAGTAATGGAGAACAGGGGTGACAGAGGGCTTCATTGGTATACTCATGATGCCAGTGAAATTAAAAAAACCCAAAAAAACAAAAACAACCCTTCCAACATGTTGAGTGGGATTCTCTGTATAGAACTTACCGTAGTTGGAGGATGCGTATAAGAATCACATAGGTTGGGCAGTGATGGATTGAGTAGCTCATATATCCATTTAGAAGAGGAAGCCTATCTCATGTATTCTCCCCCCCAGTCATTCTTGCAAAAGATAATTTTTTTTCTTCACTTAAAAAAGTCTCTTATTTTTAAATCATGTAATCATTTGAAACTGTGTTACGTGGTATAATATACTGGTCTAAATCTATATTCCACCAAACTCTTTTGCAATATTTTTCAGTAATTTTTATTGGAAAGGGGAATCTTGTTTATCTAGTTTCCTCTGTTCCAGAGAGGCAGCTTGACAAAGTTGGATAGATAACTGGTCTAGAAGCCAGGAAGATCGGTGTTCAAGTCTTGTCTCTGATACATGATGGCTTTGTGACTGTGGGCAAGTCACTGAACCTCTCAGTGCTCTGGGCGATTTTCTAAGACTATTAAGTTGCATTGGTAATGGCAGTTTCCTCACGTATATATTTATGAAATCCTGAATTTAGTCCCTATTCCCTATCTGTGGATTTATATTTTCTTTCTTTTTGGTTTTTGGAGGGGGGAAGGGCAACAGGGGTTAAGTGACTTGCCCAAGGTCACAAGCTAGTTTTGTGTTAAGTGTCTGAGGTCAGATTTGAACTCACGTCCTTCTGACTCCAGGGCTGGTGCTCTATTTACTGTGCCACCTAGCCACCCCATTTTTCTATTCTTTAACCAGGACTGTTAAAATTTTTAATATTTACTGCTTTGTAATTTAATTTGAAATGTGGTACTCCTGTGCCTCCTTCATTCCCTTTTTCTTCATTATTTCCCTTGAAAGTTTTGCCCTTTAGTTACTCCAAATGAATTTTGTTTATTATTTTGTCTAGTTATATAAAGTAACCCCTTTTTAGTTTGATTGGTGTGTAGTTTGGCTAAAAAAAAAATCTATAAATTAGGTAGAGCCCTATCCTAAATTTAGATAGCATAATCCTATCATTTTTTGATATTTTAGCATGGCCCAAAAATGAACAAAGAACATTATATTTGTAAATGTGTATACATATACATATATACACACATACATACACATGCGTGTGTATATGTATTAATGTCAAATAAATTTTGTGTTACTTAATTTTTGTAAAATATTTTGTTGTATTTAAATCCTGGGTGTATGTGAGTATATGTATTGATCTTGCCTGTGTCTGTATCTTGACAGATTAACTCTGATGTCTTACAGTTTTATAGTGTTAAAAATTATGAATTTATTAATGAAACAGTGCAATGCATAAAAACCAAATGATGGGATTAATCTCTTCATGAATAAGTTTCTTCTTCACTTTGTCAAACAGCTTTCAAAATGGGAATATAACGACATTTGTTTCATTAGGTGTCACTAAAAAATTTGTTTTAACTTGGTCTGGGATATATGTAATACTTATATAATATATAATTATATATTATGTTATTTGTGTATATATATATGTATATATAAATAAAATCTTATTTTATGATCATAACAGCCCTGGGAAAAATAGATGCTATTATTATCCTCATTTTATAACTTAGGAACCTGAGGCAGACAGAAGTTAAGTGGTTTGTCTGAGATGCTACTCAGCTAGTAAATATCTGAGGCTATATTTGAAGTGAGGTCTGTTTTCCTTCTAATTTTGATTGCATCCGTTTGTACAAAATTTTAAAATTTTATGTAATCAAAATTATCTGTTTTATTTCCTGTAACCCTCTCTGTCTCTTGTTTTGTCATTGGCTCTTCCCTTAACCATGGATCTGACAGGTATATTTTTCCATGCTCTCTAAGTTACTCATGATATGACCCTTGATGTCTAAATCATTTATCTGTTTTGGCTGTATTTTGTTATGCATTGTGACATGTTGGTCTGTGCCTAGTTTCTGCCAAATTGCTCTCCAGTTTTCCAGCAATTTTTATCAAATGTTGAGTTCTAATCCCCAAAGCTTGTATCTTTGGCTTTATGAAACACTGCTTTCTTAGCTAGTGTCCGATTGTTTTGAAGAGTATTGCTTTGTAATATAGTTTGAAATCTGGAACTGCTAGGCCACCTTCCTTAACCTTTTTTTCCCCATTGATTCCCTTGATGTTCTTGGCCTTTTGTTCTTCTAGGTGAATTTTGTTACTGTTTTTCTTTTTTCTTTTCTTTTTTTTTTTTTTGCTTTTGTTTTTGGAGGGGGGAAGGAAGGCAAGGCAATTGTGTTCACTTGCCCAAGGTCACACAACTAGTGTCAAGTGTCTGAGATTGGATTTGAACTAAGGTCCTCCTGACTCCAGGGCTGGTGCTCTATTCACTGCTCCACTTAGCTATCCCTATGTTTTTCTAGATTTATAAAATAATTCTTTGATAGTTTGGTATAGTCCTGAATAAGTAAATTAACTTAGATAGAATTTTCATTTTTATTGTATTAGCTTGGCCTATTCATGAGTTATTAATATTTTTCCAGTTATCTGTGTGAAAAGTGTTTTGTAATGGTGTTCATATAATCACATAATTCCTATAATCTAAGTTTGTCTTGGCATATAGACTCCAAAGTATTTTTTATTATTTGTAGTTATTTTAAATGGAATTTATCTTTTGGTGCTGGGTTTTGTTGGTGATATATAGAAGAAATACTGATGATTTGTATGGATTTATTTTATATCCTGTAATTTGCTGACGTTGTTAATTGTTTCAGCTAGTTTTTGTTTTTTTTTAGTTAATTCTCTAGGGTTCTCTTAAGTATACCATCATCTCATCTGCAGACAGTGATAGTTTTGTTTCATTGTTCCCGATTTTTATTTCTTCAATTTCTTTTTCTTGTCTGATTGCTATAGCTAGCAATTCTAGTACAGTATTGAATAATAGTAGTGGTAATGGGTACTTTTGTTTCTCCTCTGATCTTAATGGGAAGGCTTCCATTTTTTCCCCATTACAGATAATGCTTGCTCTTGGTTTTAGATAGATGCTACTTATAATTTTAGGAAAGAGTCCATTGAATCCTATGCTTTCTTGTGTTTTTAATAGGAGTGAGTATTAGATTTTATTAAAAACTTTTTCGGTACCTATTGATATAATCATATGATTTTTGTTGTTTTTCTTATTTATGTAGTCATTTATTCTGATAATTTACCTAGTATTGAACTAATCCTACATTCCTGGTACAAATCCTACCTGGTCATATTGTATGATCTTTGTGATGTAGTCCTGTAATCTCCTTGCTAATATTTTATTTAAAATTTTTGCTTCAATATTCATTAAGGAAAATTGGTCTTGTTTTCTTTCTCTGTTTTGCTCTTCCTGGTTTAGGTGTCAAAACCATATTCATCATAAGGAATTTGGTTGACTCTTTCTCATACCTGTTTTTTCAAATAGTTTGCATAGTATTGGGATTTATTGTTCACTAAATGTTTGGTAGAATTCACTTGTAAACCTATCTGGTCCTGGATATTTTCCTTAGGGAGCTCATTGATGACTTGTTAAACAACCCTATCCTAGAAAAAGAAATTTAAGTATTCTGTTTCCCTTTATGTTAATCTGGGCAATTTATATTTTTATAAATATTCATCCATTTAACTTAGATTTTCAGTTGTACTGTCATGTAATTGGGCATAATAACTCCTAATAATTGTTTTAATTTCATCTTTATTGGTGCTGTGTATTCACTTTTTTCATTTTTGATACTGATAATTTTGTTTGTTTGTTTTTTTTTAAATAAAATTAACCAGTGGTTTATCTATCTTATTGTTTTGTTTTTATTTCCATAAAATCAGCTCCTAGTTTTATTTATTAGTGCCATGGTTTTCTTTCAGTTTTATTGATATCTCACTTGCTTTTTAGGACTTCCATTTTGGTCTTTAATTGGGTATTTTTAATTTTATTCTTTTTTTAGATTCTTGTTGTTGGATGCTCAGTTCATTGATTTGCTTGTTCTTTTATTGATTAAAAGGGATAAAATTTCCCCTATGTACTGCTTTGGCTTGCATCCCATAAATTTTGGAATGTTGTCTCATTGTTGTCATTCTCTTTAATGAAATTATTGTTTCTGTGATTTGTTGTTTGACTCACATTCTTCAGGATTAGAAATGTTGTTTACAATTAACTTTAAATCTATTAGGCTTCATGGCTCTTTATTAAATATAATTTTAATTGCATTATGGCCTGGAAAGGATGCCTTAAATATGTCTACTTTCCTGCATTTGGTTGTGAAGTTTTCATGCCCTTACTAATACAAAGTTAGTTTTTGTGAAGGTGTTATGTAGAGTTGAGAAAAAAGTATTCTCCTTTCTGTTTCTGTTCAGTTTTCTCCAGAGGTTTATCATCTTTAGCTTTTCTAAGAGCTTGTTCATTTCCTTGACTTTTTTTCTTATTTTATGATTAGATTTATCTAGCTCTGAAAGGGGAAAATTGATTTCCCTCACTTCCTCCTGTAACTCATTTAATGTTTTCTTTAAGAATTTGGATGCTGTATCATTTGGTGTATGTATGTTTAGTATTGATAATTGCTTCATTGTGTCTGTGGTTCCTTTAAGCAAGATGTAATTTCCCTGCATACCCCTTTAATTAGTTCTGTTTTTGCTTTTGCCTGAGGTTATGGTTGCTGTCCCTGATTTTTTCAGTTCAGCTGAAATTCTAGCTCCTTTTTTTTAGCTGTTTCAGCTGTTTTTCTTGTAAACAGCATATTGTTGGATTCTAGTTTCTAATTTATTCTGCTGTCTGCTTTCATGTTATGAGTGGCTTCATCACATTCACAGTTTTGATTGCTGTGTGTATTACTAACTATCCTTTTTTTCTTCTGTTTATCCTTCTTTGTCTTTACCCTGTTACTCTCAAATCTATTTTGCTTCTGATCTCTGCCTTTTATCTGCTCCCTCCACTTCTCCCTCCTCTTATTTCTTTCCTCAGCTCCTTCCTTGTTGGATCAGATAGATTTCTATTACCAATGAGTATCTATCTCTGTTTCTGTCTGTATTTTCCCTCTTTAAACCAGTTTAGAAGTTAGTGAGGTTCAGGTGTTGCCCATCCATCCCTATTTTCCCCTCCAGTGTAAAAGCTCTTCCTTGCATACTTATTTTATATGGGATAATTTTACCCATTCTTCCTCTCCTTTTCTCTTCTCCTTGAGCATCTCTTTTTCTGGCCTAGCCTTTTTTTGTTTTTTTTTCCCTGGCTTTTTTTTTTTTTTTTTTTTTGAAATATCATCCCAACTTAATTAACCCACTCCCACATCCTCTTTCTATGTGGAATAGAATCCTTCTAACTGCCCTAATAATGATAAAGTTGTTAGAATATGCATGTATCAAATTCCCACATAGAAATATCTACAGTTTAACGTTATTGAGTTCCTTATGATTTTTTAGGGTTCCATGGTGTTTAGATCTTTCTTTTGAGTATTGCTAAATTATTAGTAATGCATAAAATTTTCAGAGAAAACAACTGAAATTTTATTTTTCTATTGACATTTCTAATGTTAGTGCCAGTGTTTACCAATAAAAACTAATTATATTTAAAAAATTTTACTTAAGATTTTGTGAGGTTTAAATTAATTGATACAAAGGAGGAAAATTGGAGTGAAGATTATAATTGGGAACAATGACCAAATTTTGAGATTTTATGACAGAAATGGTTACTTGTATTTTTATTTTGTAAGGTTAAAATCTTATGTGTAATTGGTATATATGTGTGTGCATATATATATATATATATATAAAATATATATATTATATATTTCTCAGGTCCAATGATGCACCAGCAGCCTCCTTCACAACAGTATAATATGCCACAGGGAGGTGGTCAGCATTATCAAGGACAGCAGCCCCCAATGGGAATGATGGGTCAAGTTAACCAAGGGAATCATATGATGGGTCAAAGACAGATTCCTCCTTACAGACCACCTCAGCAAGGTAATAAAGATATTTTCTTGATCATTCTAAATAGTGATAATTGTAAGGTTTTAAATTATTTTCATTTCTAATTAACTTTTCAACTTAAAACATAATAAGACAAAGTTGAGCTTTTTGTCTCTGGCACTTTTTTCTTCCCTAAAATGTAATGAAAGAGTCGTTAAGTGGAATTGAACTTTGTGGTATACGTTTCCTTGTTTATTTGTTCTTATTTAAAGAAAAAAGTAATAAAAGTTTTTGTCACAAACACATTAACAAACACTAAAGAATTCTAAAAATCTATTTTATTGCAAAATTCCTCAAACACCAGAAGAAAGTAAAACAATTAAATGTTCTACCTTTTTGTGATTATTTTATTGTCTTTTACCTTTTATTTTTCTTGCCATAAGATTCTGTAGTGTTGATATTGTACATATGTTCTTTGGATTAACTTTAGTGTGTAAGGAACCAAGTAGAAAGGCGACAAAATGTATTATATGTGTTTGTGTATATCTGTGAAATAATAGAACAATAAAAATGTCTGAAATGCCAAGGAATGGGTTGGGGAATCTACATTAGAGAAATATATCTCAAGATCAGATTAGAAAGAAAGCCTTTGATAACAGAGAGAACAAATTATTTATGTCTTGACTGGTTGTGGTTTTTCAGGCCCACCACAGCAGTACTCAGGCCAGGAAGACTATTATGGGGACCAATACAGTCATGGTGGACAAGGTCCTCCAGAAGGCATGAACCAGCAATATTACCCTGATGGTAATCTCTCCTAATGTTAACTTTCCCCTTTTCTATAACTGCCCAATATTAATGTAGACAGCTATTACAAAAACATTTTAATGGGTTGAAAAAGTTAGCAATCTGTTTCAGTAACAGATAGCTTTTTAAAATAAGTCAGAAATGTTTATAATAATTTAAGACACCAAGGATAATTTATTACAACTAACTTAAATTAGGTTTTGTGTAATCCGTATTTCCACATTTGTGCCATTGAGCTTCATGTTTTATCATTAGAATCTCAGCAGATAAAAAAAAGGATCCTTTACTACATTCTCAATTGTTAATTTCAACCAAAGCAGTTTTGTTATATGGATTTGTGGTATTCCATTGTATGTACACATAGAGAATACATCTTTTGAATAAGTTATTTACAGGTTGTATCATTTCAGTAAATTTTGACTACTGATCAGGAACTGTGTTGCATTGTAAGATATAGTTGCTATCTGACAGATTCTGTAGTTTTAGTTTACTGATTCATAGAAATTCATGGCACAGTTACTTTTGTATTTTGAAGAAGAGTTTGGGAATCTGAAATATTTTGAGACAATTGTTAATACAGGTGTTCCCTGTCTTAAGAAAACCCAATGAGTATCACAGTCCCAATGTGATAGATAGATTCAGAAATAATAATTCATATCAAAAATATTTTTCACTTTATGATAGGGTTTACTAGAGGGTACCATTGAATAGTAAGCTCCTTTTTATTTAAGTTGAATTATGCTTGACTTAAGAGATTTAGAAGGAAAGAAACTTAAGACTAAAATATTTGGGAGCTTCTAAGAATTGAAAGTAAAGCATTGCTGAAATTTGTAAGTAGATGGGAACTTTTGTTTCACTGTATAAAAATTTATTGGGAACATAGCTTAATGCATAAAGTGAGGTATATCAGTTATTAATATTGTTCTAGTGATAATAGTATTTTGCACTAACTGCAGGTAAAGTGAAGTACGCAGTTGGAAAAATTATCAAATGAATTATATAATATCTTATGCTAGACATTTAGTAAATACTTATTCTTGTTATTTATTCTTATAGCGATAATGGTTAATTTGATGACTGGATAATTCATGTCAGAAAAATCCCATTTTTCCATTATGATATATTTTTTACTTCAATTAGCTAATTGACTCATCTTTTTATTTTCATGTGTGAATATAAATATAGCCTTAAAATTTAATGGAAAATTTCCTTATGTAGTATATTACAAATCTTTTCAAGAAATATAAAGTCATCTTTATTAAATTATGTGTATTAGCATGACTACATGATTATAGTTAAGCCAAAATAAGTTCTAATCATATGCTTTTAAATTATTTTTAAATAAATGAAATGATTGAGTTGAGCACTACAAAAAGTTTTTGCATAGACTCAATTTATTATTTCAGAAGTATATTAATAAAATCCAGTTCTCTTTCATAGCATACCTTCTTAAATCTGAGAATTACTTTGCTAGATACTTGACCTGTCTGCTTAAAAAAGATAAAGGTTAATCATACAAATGTCAAACCTTAAAAATTACTAAAGATAGCTTATTTTACTATTCTTCATTAAGGATTGTTGGTTAAAAGTGTTTATTTGCATAGATGTGCTTTTGTATATGTGACATTTACACAGACCATTTATTCTTTTAAGTTCAGTAATTATGTTAGGCAGCATTGGGCATGTTCTGTTATTTCTGAATTTTTATGCAAATAACCGCATAGGTATTTCTAAGGTAGTTTTTTTTTGCCCTTATTTAGTTATTCTTCCAAAATTTTAGCACTTATTTTAGCTATCTGAGAGATTGTTTTATCTGTACATTCCTTGTTTAAGCACAGTTGTGAATTCAGGAATATTTTTTGGTGTGAGTTTTGTGTAATCTTGCAGGAGAAATGAATTGTCTTAAAACAACATACAGGTCGGGTATGCCTTAAGTTATTAAGGTAGAGGTAACTTTGAATCTCTGTAAAAACTATGATAATTTTCTAAAGGTTGTATGTGAAAAATAATTCAGAGATTTTAGAAAAGGAATATATTTTCAATTCCTAATGCTTTGAATGGGAAAATATAACGTAAAAATTTTGTATCAGTTTCTTTCAGGGGAAAAAAAACATTATGAAGCTCTGTTATATTTTGTATTGTCTTTAGCATATGCTGTGGAATTGGAGATCAGCAGAACAGGTGTTTGACAAAATATGATAATTGCTTCCTTTGTTCATTCTAATTTAATTCAGGTTATTTACATGTGAAAGGCCTAAATGCTTTCATTATCTTTTTTTAGTGGAAGATAAAGTTTTTTTTTTCTCCCAATGAGGATTATCAGAGGTTTAAGACTGTCCCTTTCTGTGGTGTTTCTAAAACTACTGCTTTTTACTTTAAAAAAATTTGCACGTTGACTCAATATGAAATTCAGTCATATTGGTAAATATTTGGCTAATGCAATTGAAAAAAAATTTTTTTAATGTATTTCCAGTTAAATTTTTTTCATTTTATCTGAAAGTTTAAATATTTTTAGGGTTTTCACTCATGGGCCATTAACGTTTCTTCCTGTCTCTTGTCGAATTGATGTAGGTCATAATGATTACGGTTATCAGCAACCGTCGTATCCTGAACAAGGCTACGATAGGCCTTATGAGGATTCCTCACAACATTACTACGAAGGAGGTATCTATATACCTTCACACACATATGCACATAAATCTCCTCCCCCAGGAATGAAATTTCTTGCACAAGGCAGCCTATATCCAAACAAAAACTCTTGTAGAGTACAAGTTGCTGGATATCTTGAAAGTTATGGAGTCCCCACAGCAATCAAAATAATTTTCTTGCAAACACCTAAAATGTATAACCATAATTTGCCATTCTCTAACAACAGTAAAATGACTAAAAGATATTTAGAAAATTTTTTTTACTCAATGGAAAATTTCTATTTAAACACAAATCCATCAGTTCGGTTGTTTTTTTTTTTCTCCTGTGTGTTTACATACATATATATATACACATATATACATACATAATTTCATATATAAACATAGTGCCTTTAGGAAACAGCTTGCTGATCTTGTGTAGCTAGTGTGTGCTCTTGTAGCTGTCTTTAATTTTGTCTTTTTTATTTTATTTAGCATAGTCATGATCTTATGACTGTGATGTTCCAGTAAATGTAATGCTCGTATGGCAGAGGCGCTGAAAATGCTGCAGTTCAACCTTGCAAAATTGGCTTTAACTGCAGTTTGTTTGGCCGAATCCTTCTGTTTGGTTTGAGTTTTCTTTGTTTTGTTAACTTTTAAAAATCAAGATTGCATTTCATTTTTGTTCTTGTGTTGTTGGCTGTGCATCTTAGAAGGAAAAATAAATTCATTAAGCAGACCTCTCAATGGCTTTTTTTTCCCCTCTTCCAATCATCCTGCAGGGAATTCACAGTATGGTCAGCAGCAAGATGCGTATCAAGGACCACCTCCACAGCAGGGTTATCCGCCACAACAGCAGCAGTATCCAGGTCAGCAGCCTTACCCAGGACAGCAGCAGGGTTATGGTACGTACATAACTTTTTGTGAATTTTTATGTGTGTGTGTGTGGTTGTTGAGGGCTGTCAGACAGGGAGTAGAGAGTAAATTATTGGACAGTAAATAGATTTCTTTCTTCGTTGTTCACCCCGGAAATGTAAAATTTGGATAAAAATGTTAGAATCCAACTTTGTTAGGAAATAGAAGAAAAAGCTCTGAGGATACTATCAGCTTCTTGACTCTCAAGGTTCTGTTATACACTTAATAGTGTGAAATGAAGCAGATAGTTAATATTTCTTTTTTGCCATGAATTACCCTTTGATAAAAATATTTGAGTAAGCTATTAAATACTGCTTTTATATAAATAGAACATTTGTTAAGATTAGCGTTTTTAAATTTACATTTATTAAGGTTAGCTACTGTTTTAAAGCATGGGGGATACAAATATAAGCAAGATAGTCATTGTCCTCAAGAATTTATGTGCTTTTTAAAAAATGGAACACCTTAAATTTTATAAAAATGCATTTCGGTGGATATCTTTTGCTTTTGCATCATTTGAATTTCTTCCTGCATGTTTCCTTTCCATTTTCCCAGAGAGCCATCTCGTATGACAAATAATATATTTTTTAAAAAAGACAGAAGTAAAAAACATAATTAGCAAAACTGAGCAATGCATTGAAAACACCTGAAAATACATACAACATTCCACTCATAGACCTCCTAATGGAGGAAGACAACCCATAAAAGGTGACTAGAGAAGGGTATCTTGGAGGTGTCTGGGAAGTGGTATGAAGGCCTAGTTCCAGGCAAGTTAAACTGTCCCAGAGGCTGAGTCCAAAGTTCTGGCAGCAGAGAAATAAGTAGAAGTGGCAGAGCTGCAAACTCTAAGAGATGGCTTAATTACTGAAAGGAAGGTATAAGATCCTTCACCATACCAGAATAACCAGAGTAATTCTTTATTGAGAATATTGATGCTGTCCAGTAGGAGAAAACTTTCTCAAAATCTTCCAATACTTAAAATTTTTGGCATCACGATTTCTTCTTTCCTACCGTCCAAGGAAGAGGCAATACCACTTCTTCATAGGATTGATGACTTTACTTTTGTCCCTTATCACATCCCTTACTATCTCCTCTGGGCCTTTACTCCAACAATTTTATTTCCTCATTCCTGAGACTTAAAAAGCCTTTTCTTGATCTTTTTCAGAGAGCTTTGCATTTCTCTCCTTCCTGTTTAGTGCCAGACATCTGATAACTCCGCTTTGTCACCACATTAATCTTTCCTTAGCCACTTGAAATCTTGCTTCTCTCTCCCTGTTCTTGTGACCCACTTATCGAATCCAGTGGCCAAGCCAGTAGAGGACAGTTGGATTCCTTTCACCCCCTACCCCCCAATCCACTGTTTTCCCCAAGCTCACTCCTCCTTGGCCTTTGATTCAGTTCATTAGGCATTTGTAAAGCTCCTGTTGTGTGCCAGGTACCGTGCTGGATACTAAGGACACAAAAAACAAGAAAGTCCCTCCATCTCTGAACTCCCAACACTCTCTCTGGCTCTTCTTATTCTTGCTTGGGCTTGTCCCTTCCTCTGGTTGTTGTCCCCCAGGACTGGAATGCTCTCCCTCCTAGGCCTGGAGTGTTTTCTCTCTTCCACTCTTAACTACTGACCTCCTTGGCCTCCCTTAAGCCCCAACTAAAATTTTACTTTCTATAGGAAACCTTTCTCAACCTTTCTTGATTCCAGCACCTTCCCTTTGTTAAATATTTCCTGTTTGTCCTATATCTAGCTTGTTTTATGTGTGTTTTCCTTCCCATTTTTGTGGGAAAGTGAGATTGTGAGCTCCTCACAAGCAGGGATTGTCTTCTGCCTCTTTTTGTATCCCCAGCACTTAGCACACTGTCAGGTAGGTGCTTAATAAATGTTTGCAATCTTCCATTTTTAATATCGACAAGTTGATCATCTAGTCTGTAGTTAAACATTTCCTGTGATAGGTAACTGTATTATACAGCAGCACTATTATGTTAGACAGCTCTACTAGTTGTTAGAAAATATGTTCTTATATTTACCAGGTTCTAATTTTTGTAACATATGTATGCATGTTGGTAGAATAATATAAACACCTTGAGAGCAGAGACTATTATCATTTTTTGTCTGTTCCCAGTGCTTAACATAGTACTTTGAACATAATAGGTACTTATTAAATTTTGTTGAATTGAATCAGTGCAGATTCTACCTTCGAACTACAGGGGAAAAGTAATCTCTGTTATAAAGGGCAAGCCTTCAAATATTTGAAGATAGTTACCATATGCTTTGTAAGTCTTCTTTTATTGTTTTTATTTATTTTTTTTTTGCTTTTTGGAGGGGGAAGGAAGGGCAATTAGGGTTAAAGACTTGCCCCAAGTATATAGTAAGTAATAGTAAGTATTAAGTGTCTGAGGCTGAATTTAAACTGACTTCAGGGCCCGTGCAGCCGCCCCAAGGCCCTTACCTCTTAAAAACTATAAGTTTGCAAGTCTTCTTTTTAGTCTTCTAAGGAAGGAATCCATAAATACTTCTTGGTAATCTAATCATACTAATTTGTTGTCCTAAGGAGGAAGAAAAAAAGTAGTAGGGCATTTGTTACAGAATTTGTAGCAAAGTGTAGGAATATCTTCTCCTTCTTACCTCTTGATCATGATAATATCAGATACTGATTTCAAATTCTCTCATCCTAAACTGTCTCACGTATATATGTTGCAAATCATTGGGTACTGTGTTAGGGAATGGCATGAATTTTACCCACCTCGGGGTGTTTTCAGAGTATTACTGTAGCAACCCTGTGTTCTCTGAAGTTAAGGTCCTAGAGACAGTGCAGCTTACCTCACGTTGACATGGTGCTTCACCTCCCCACATCATAATCAGCTTTATTTATTTCAAAAACATTAAAGAAATTCATCTTATTATTATTTTTTGGTCTGGACCCTCTGTTTTCATTGGTATAGGGAACATTTGGTGAGGAAGCTACCTCTACCAATGTAGAACTGCAACTTATAGGTGTAGAGAGTTGTTAGGGAAAATTTTAAAAATATTCCTTCCCCATTTCTTGCCTAAAACCTTAGAAAATTTTTTATGTTGTATCATATTTTGCCTATACGTGACTTATCTTATACTTCATTCAAAGGACAGCAGTCCCTTTAGCTCATTACTTTCTCCACTTGAATATTTCTGAGGAAATTAATATTTCATTATTATTTAGTTTTGTCCTCTAGATTTAATGATAGAATTTATATACAACTTTTAGGTTTGCAAAGTGTTTTACGTATGTTGCCTCCTCTGATCCTAACAACAATTCTGTGAGGTAGGTGCTATTATTATCTCCATTTTAAGATGGCAAAACCGAGGCACAGATAGGTTAAACTTTTACACACACACACACACACACACACACACACACACACACACACACTTTTTAACTTCAGTGCTATCAAATGAAAATAGTGCAATAATATGTAAAACTTCATTGAAAGCCTTGTAACATTTGTAAAAGAAGCAGATACATTGATTTATAATAAAAATAATTAATGATCATCAAGGATGATAAGGTAAAATTGAATTAAATATTATTTATATTAAGTAGCTGCCATGTAAACACCAGGAAAACCTGAGGGAGAGTTCCTATTTTGTCTTTCCCTCAGGCCTTAATAGCCAAATAGTCTTCTAATGGAAAAAATTAGACTTTTAATGATTAGACTGATGGAATTTATTTAAGGTTAGGATTACTTGAGAAAATTATTTTCTCCCCATTTTAATCCTAAAATGCTGATTTATTATTGCCTGCTGATATTTCCCTTTGAGATCTGTTTTCTTAAGGCAGGTTTTGAATGGCTAGCTTTCTCATGTTAGTTTGTTGTAGAAAACATTCAAGTGTCAAAGATTTTCAGCTTAAGCTTAATAAAGAATTCTTTATGGTAGGTTGCAGTTTTTGTAGAGGTAACATTTCTGTTTGGAAAAGTACATTTAGACTTGGGCAGAAAAAAGTACATCAATCCCTCACAATCTCTTTCATGCCAAATTATTCTTTTTCATGGTCAAATAAGGCATTTAAAATAGTGATACCCAACAATGCTCTGAAGGCGCATCTGGCTCTAATACATACAGCTTACTGTTCTTTGAGACCTTTCATTTATTTTTTTGTTAGAATGTTATATTGCAAGATAATTCTAGAGTATGAAGTAGTCATTTGACTCTTTTGGTTAATAGTTTTTGCATTTATACCTCTAAAGTCATACAACTGTAAGGTCCACCATTTTATATGTTCAGAGAGATTTTCAGCTTTGTAAATTGGTGGTGGTATGTTTCTTCTTCCATCTTATGCTTCTTCCTTATTACTTTTGATAAAATAGTACCTCCTACAATGTCTGACCGTCATTATGGTACTTAATTACTTTATAGCCATCTATTTTTGCTATCCATTTTGTTAAGACCATTATAAAAGTTTGGGACATTACATACTAGTTGCACAGAAGCAGAATGTTTTATTTAGGTAATTGACATTGTATGAGTAATATTACTATTTTGAAGTTACTTTCTATTTGAAGTTAATCTCTTTCCTTTTACACAAAACTGCAGAACTCTGTGGAAGTCTTGTTACAAGAAACTAGAAAAACCAACAATTTTAAAAACAAATGTTTGCTGAGATAGAATTTAGCTTTTGAAATTTCATTCACTGAATTATATGATTTGGCTGAGTGTTCTTCAGAGGTTAATAATACCAAAAGAAAGCTTTACTGTAGTCTTGTACAAGTCACTTCACCTCATTTTACCTCAGCTTCCTTATTTGTAAAATGGGGATAATAACAGTACCTTACTTCCCAGGGTTATTGTGAGAATTAAATGAGATAATAATTTAAAAGTGCTTAGTACAGTACCTGGCACATAGTAAGTATTATATACGTGTTAGATTCTGTTGTCATCATCATCATCGTCATCACAGATTCAAAATTAGTAAACTTTATCTAAAAATGTAAATGCAGCCCCCTTTTTATGTTATAACTTAAGAAGTCCAACAAGATGGCAAAAAGCCATAACTAGTTTAGAAACACAGGAATCTCCTGTGCAGTGTTGTTTGGGCCCAAGAGAGTCAGATGCCAGTTGATTGCTATATTTGTGCTCTTGTAGCCATCTATTCCAGCCTCTTTGTTTTACAGTTGAGGTAGGAGCAACTAGGTAATTTGTCTAAAATCATGTGGAAATAGGGTTCTGACCCAAACCTCTGAATGTTCTTTTCACTGTGCTCTGCCACCTCTTTATTGCTATATGAACCTTTTAGTTTTAAAGGACTTTTATATTTAAGATATATTTTGGTATATGAATCAATGTTTTTTCTTAACAATCTTACAGGTCCATCACAGAGTGGTCCAGGGCCTCAATATCCCAACTACCCACAGGGACAAGGTCAGCAATATGGGGGGTACAGACCTACACAGCCTGGGCCACCACAGCCACCGCAACAGAGGCCTTATGGATATGACCAGGTAAAGTTACTATGATATATTTCAGTTCTTTCTTTTGTTTCCCTTTTTAGTAATACTGGCTTTTAGGTTTGAGGACTCCATTTTCCCTCAATGTTCTTATTAATGTATTATTAAGAAAAATATATTACATAAAAGCCTCATTGTACCATATCTCTTCTTTCTAGTCACCATACTCTGTGAATTCTTCCTTTATGATATCTGTTGCATCCATTTGCCTAAATTTCCAGTACTGTTACCCTGTTAGAAGGTTGTTGCCTTCCACCAAAGTTTTTAGCTTTCTAACTGGTCTCATGAACTCCTCCAGTGGCTCCCTCTTTCAGTACATTAGCACATTGCCATAAAGTTAATCTATCTAAAACACTGTTTTCTTCATCATACTTTCCTAGTGAGTAATGTGCAATGATTTTCCAGTTAACTATAACCAAGAGTTCCGAAGCCTTTTTTTTTTGAGAAATGTCATTTTCTGGGAAGGGAGATATTGATAGGACACAATATTATTTATAAATTGTCACTCTGCTGACATAGCCTCTTTCCCTCCTCCAAAATGATTTTTAATGGGGAAAGGGAGGGTGGCCAACAATTTCCCACATGAACCATCTGCCTATTGGAAAAGCTTATATGTCAATGGAATGGAGGACATGTTGATAGCTACTGGTTCTCAGTTTACCTGGTTGATATTAATAATCACTGTCAACCAGTTGGAAAGCTCTGGGCCTTCAGGGTAAAAGTTGAAATTGCTCAGTAGTGATTTATAAGCTCTCCATCATCATCTGGCTTTATTTTAACTCTAATTCTGTCATCCATCTCTTCCCCATAAATGTCTACCACAAGTCCTATGTAATAACAACAGTAATAATAATAGTAAACATTATGTAGCTCTTTAAGGTTTAAAAAGCACTTTTTATATATTATCTAATTTTATGTGCAGTTATTCAGTTCTTCTTTCTAGTATCTGCCCCTCCCTTGAACCCTTTACACTCTATTATCCTTTGCTCTTTCTATATAGAATGAATGTTAGCTTATCTTCTCCCAGTTTATCTGAAATATTC
Organism: Petaurus breviceps papuanus; assembly: GCF_028583685.1. Taxonomy (NCBI): domain Eukaryota; kingdom Metazoa; phylum Chordata; class Mammalia; order Diprotodontia; family Petauridae; genus Petaurus; species Petaurus breviceps. Next base: position 40,998,047 of record NW_027186304.1, on the reverse strand, counting down.
ATTTTTCGAGGCTTAGCTCAAATTCCACCTCTTCCATGTTGCCTTTCCAAATAATTGTAGATTATATTAATCTCATCCTTTTTTGAACTTGAATAGCTGCATACTGTCTTACATTATTATCTGATTGTTTTATATATATAAATCTTACCTTCTCAGCAAGATAGTACATCCCTTACTGATCATTAGTTGATCATATCTAGTATTTATTATAATACTTATTAGTATTTAATATAATTCAGAACTTATAGTACTTATAAACCACATAGTTGATGCATAGTTAGTACTTTTAAATTTACTAATTTTAATAGACTTATATTGTATTTAATTAGTGTATCCTATACAGAATTATACCTTCCTTACAAGGTTCAGTTACTGGCATTTTTCATTCCTTGTCCCAACTGTGAACACTAATAGACAATGAGAGCATGAATAATTGAAATAGGCAGAAAGAATAGCATTTTAACTGGCAGTTAACCATTTTACCCCCAAACTATCAAAGCTTTCCGAGTAGACAACTTGATTAGTTTGAATTTTATCTTTCTATTTATTTTCTTGTACCTTGTGGATGGTACTGGTTAGAAGTAAAATGAACCCAGGTTACATAGGAGGAAAAGAAGCAAGAAGCTAGAGAATCTACGGGTTGAATAATGAACTCCTTTATTCAGTGGAAAGAACATTGGATTTCAGTAGGATCTGAGTTCAAATCATAGCTCTGCCACTTCTTATCTGTGTGAGTTTTTTTTTTTTTAAGTAAGTCATCCTTTTTGCCTTAGTTTAAATGAGGACTTGATTTCTGTTGGCCCTTTTAGCTCAAAATTCATGTTCCTATGAAAACTACTGATTCTGAGTGAGTAATATCTGTAGCATTTGGATCTGGTGTGTATTCTTTCCTAAGGAACAGATTGCTACCACCATACTTCATCTTGTAGACTCTTTTTCTAATACTTTTCAAAGAGCCTCTATAACTAGTTCATCTACTTCTCGAGTCATTCATCTCTCTGTTATCTTTTACATTGCTTCTCAACTGCAAGTCTTTATAGTAGTATGATGCCTTAGAATGTCCAAATTCAATCTTTTAAAACCAAGACCCTACAATTAAAGACTCTACATTTAAATGTAACTAACCCTAATATTAATTAGTTTTGGGGAAAAGTGACCTGAAATGAAACAGTATTGCATAGGGCAGAAGATTGGTGCCAGAGAACTAAATTCAGAGTATAAAAGCTTTATATTGGTCTTTATAGAGACCGGAGACTGTTAGAGGACTAAAGTAGATTTAAATGAATGGTACTTGGATGGGGGGTTGAACTAGATGCACTAGAGGGAGACCGTCACCGTCAGCTCCTAAGAAGTTGTGATTTTAAGTCAAGCAAAATGGGAGTGCATGGGAATTGGTTGGTTGGAGGACTTTAAAAAAAAAAAAAGAATTTTGCTTCATGCTTCATCCTGTAAAAGAGGTAAACAAAAAATTCTTTCTTCCCCAGGAACTGTTAATCTTTTTTAGATTTTTTTTTTTAGATGTTTAAGATGTAGCTAGTGATGACAATTCTTAGATGAGTTCAATTTAATTTAAAAAGCATTCTTAAATGCCTGCTGTGTACAAGACACTGAACTAGACATTAAGGATGCCAAGACAAAAGTACTAAACATGTGTCACTGGCCTCCAGGATCTTACAGTTTCCCAGGAGGAGATACAGTGGTTTTATAGATCAGTGAATAGAAGATAATTTGAAGAGGTAAAAAACTAACAACTGAAGTTACTTAGGAAAAATTTCACAAAGTCTTCAGAAAGCCTTGTCCCCACTCCTCAAAATATATTTTGCTCAGAGTTGGAGAAGCTAAAAAATCGAACTCCCAAGGTAGGAGTTGAAAAGTAGAAAAGTTCTGAGCCCTGGTACAACTTGTAGAAAGGAGAAAGTATTTGAATATAACTGGAGTCTGGGGTTTGTGGTGCCAGTATTCTTTTACCTTTTCTTTATACTCAATCAATCAACATTTATTAAGCATCTGCTATGTACCAGACACTTTGTTAAGTGCTGGGCATTTTGGGACAACCATTTTGTGTGTGTGTGTGTGTGTGTGTTTGGATATTGGGCTAAAAGTTTAAATATCCTTAAGATATTTTTTGGGGGGTGTGTGGAGGGTAAATTCTTTTCCCTAGGCTTGGAAAAGCCAAGAGATGACCAACTAACTCAAACTCAGAATGTCTGCTTCTGGATGACAGAACTTAATTTTTGCATTTGCATTACCAGTACTTAGCACAGTGCCTGGCACAAAGTAAGCCCTTAATAGATACTTATTGATTTGAATTGAACCTTGTTTTTGATTTGATTATATATCTCTTTGTACACTAGACTGCTTCTGACAAAGACAAGAACTTTATTTTTGATTTTGATTTGATATCTCTTTGTACACTAGACTGCTTCTGACAAAGACAACCCTTTTATTAATGAATGAAGTGTTTTTACATCTTAGTGTAATATTTAACAACCCAAGTGAAAAACAAAGATTCTAAGTGAACACCTAAACTTTCCTAATCTTTTGGCATTGGCTAAGAAAATTGATAGTAAGGATTAGCTAAAGAAAATTATACTAGGAATCCCCACTGTTAACAAGGGTCTTGATTATAAATTATAGTAAAAACCTGACATTTATTATAAAGTAAGTTTATGCTTTAAGTTACAACATGCCTGTGATAAAAATAATTCTACCACCATTTTATATGTGAGTAAACTGAGGCTTGACATATAAGTGATTTATGTCACATGAAAGCTAAAAGATTTGGAGCTGGAACTGCTAAACTGTCTGATTTCCTGCTACCTCACCCTATTTTTCAGTATTTTAAAGATGTCATCAGGGCAACTTTTGGTAGCATGTTTACATAGTGATATTTATCCAGATTCCTTTAAGAATGAATGTGTCTCTTTTTGTAGGAACATTGATGTTTTCATGTTAATAGTGTTCCATTTCTTAAAATACTAAAGTATTTTAGTTGTAGAATACATTTTTTAAACTTTAATGATTATATGCCTCAGAAGGATTACTCTAGCCATAGGAAGGGGAATCTGATGGATTTTAATAATTAAAAAAAAATTTCTTAGACTCTTTAATATAGAGTTGGAAGGGGCCTCAGAGGCCATCTAATTTAACGCCTTCATTTTTTTTTTTTATGAGGAAACTGAGGCTTGGGAAAGTTAAATGATTTACTCACACAGGTAATAATCATTAGAGGCAGAATTTGAACCTAAGTTCTCTTGACTCCAGCACTAGTTTGCCATACTATCTCTTTAATTTATTTAGTGATTATTGGTGTAGCACTGTAGTAGAATTGAGGGTGTGAAGGTACGTATAAGACATAGCTCTAAAGGAGCTTATAGAAAGAGAGGGAGAGAGAGAGAGAAAGAAGCTGGGAGAGAGTAAGACATATACAGAGAATTGTAATTCATGGAAAGAAGTGATAAGGACTAAGGGGGGACAGGTCTAGATTTGCCTGAGAATAATTTTTTTTTTTTAAGCAATCGGGGCCAAGCAACTTGCTCAAGGCTACACAGCTAGCCACCTCTGGGTGTGGTGCTAAGTATCCATGCCTGGATTCGATCCAGGTCATCCTGACACTGGAGCCGGTGCTCTTACTCGCTGTGCTACCTGGCCACCCCACCTGAGAATAATTTAAGGAGGAAATAATCATATGTACCTTAGAGAATAGTGGAAGGCAGAAAGTAACATTTGAATTGTGCCCTGAAGAAAGGGAAGGACTTCACACAGTGAATGAAGGATGAACAGTATATAGAGTCCCTTCTAGTCATGGGGGAAATTTTGAGCATAGATATGGAGTGAAGGAAAAAAAGAACCAGACCCAGGGATGAAGAAGCAGAAATGTTGAATAAGTGAAAAGGAAAAAAGAAATTTGGAAATGTAGCTCAGAGCACATTTTGCAGGGCATTGAATCCCAAGATTATAATATTAGGAATAGAGATATGGCAGCTAGGTGGTGCCATGGATAGAATGGTGGGCCTGAATATGAATTCAAATGTGGCCTCAGACACTTCTAGTTGTGTGACACTGGGCAAGTAACTTAACCTTGTTTGCCTCAGTTTCCTCATCTGTAAAATGAACTGGAGAAGGAAATGGCAAATCTCCAGTATCTTTGCCAAAAAAACATTAAATGGGGGTCATGAAGAGTTGGAAAGGACTGAAATGACTCATTCATTAGTGTCAGAACCAAAGAAACAGGGGCCCACTAAACCATATGTAAGGATCCCTGTGTGCCACATATTGACTTAGAAAATCACGTTTCTACATTTCTTTTTTTAAAGAATAATGTATCAACACATTATAATCATATAGGAACGACATTTTAATCTGCACTCAGGAGTGTTGTGGGTCTCATGTATTCTGTTTGACACCTCTTCTCTGTTTTTTGGGTAGAGGAGCAACGCCATCAGAATAGTGGGTTTAGAAGATTAATCAAGTAGTCGTATGCATTGGGGTTGGGAAGTCGAGTTAGTAGACTTTTAAAATAGTCCAGATGAGAAGAGATGAAGACCAAAACTAGTGTAGTTACAATGAAAATGAAGAGGAGGGAATAAATGTGGTGGATGTAGAATTGACAAGATTTGGCGACTGATGTGCTCCTGGAGAAAGAAAGGGAAAATCAGACATTTTACAAGGATCTGTACTTGGGTGACTTGAAAATGTTGATTTGAAAACCAGTGTTCAGTGGTTTGTGGGATGGCCCACTGCTTCCGTCTCATCTTCTTTCTCCCTCTTCAACTTTCAGTTAATCAGCTTGCCCTTGATCATAGGAATTTTCTTTCCTCTCTTCTTCAACCCCCCTCTTCCCTTGTCCCCACAGCAATATCTGTAGTCCTTTTACTCACTCTTCCTTCCCTCTTCTACCTTCATTCCTTACTTCTTTGATGAGGGGGAGAGAAGAGTCTACATCCTCGGTGACAGTAGCCACATGCAAGAATACCAACATTCTCCTCTTTCTGGATTGCACTCCCTTGTACCTTTGTATCCTTTATTCTTTGTTGTTTATGCCATCAAAACAGGGTAGCCAGTTTGTACATCTGCTGCTGGGCCAGGCAGTCCTGTTTCCTCTGATGTTCCTCCTTCAGCTAGTCTGCTTTTTCCTGAGGCCAGTGCTCTTAGTTTTTTTTCAAGCCTTTCCTGGTAGCCTACCCTAGCTTAGAATCTTTGTTCTAGGTCAGGGATCCACAGTGTCTCACACTGGTTGTGTTCTCTTTTAGACCCCATGGTCCTTCATTCCCTAACTTTTATGACTTAAAACTTTCCTACCTTTTGGGATAACTCTCCATGCTGGCAATTGAGACTCTTTTATCATCTAACTAATTATCTTCTTGATTACTGTCAGGAATCAGCTTGCAGGATAATTTTAAAAATATATGTATATTATTCACAGTTGTTATTTACTAGTTTCTTTAAAAGTGTTTCTTAGTCAAGTTAACCTGTGGATTTATGTTTTGTAATAGATCTGCGTTCCAGTTCTAAAATTCTATTTTCATTAGGAGCATACAAAATGCTACCTGCATTTTGGATTAAATATAATCTATTAGTTGGACCAATAGTCTGGTAACTGGGCTGTAATTCATAATGTGTCTGGGTGGAAATTATTCCAAATTCCAAGCACCCAAATTAAAAATAAACTTTTTGAATATAATTTATCAAAAGCTGAGAATTGCATAAATTGTTATTTAGTTGAATACTTATTAAGTGTTCATTGAGTGATAAGTATTAGATGAAAACAGTTAAAAGCTATATTTGAACATTAAACTTTTATAGATGATTTAGATTAACCTGGAAAAATTAAAAAGTTCTAAAATTTAGTCTTCCTTTTTTGGGGGGAGGAATTGTATTATTTTCTTGTTGCCTAACTTGTACTCCTAACTAGAGAATGTGTTTGTGAAAGAGTTTAAAAATGTTTGCATTGAAAGAGTGACACGTCTTTTTTAGTTAATTTTGAAGGACTTTGCATTGTTTTTTCCTTTAAAAAAATATCCTGGACTTTTTATTGTATGACCCATATCCAAATACTGGCATGGCTGTAGGTGAGCTTATAACCTATGCATTTCTAATGAATTAGCAAAGAAAATAAAATTTAGTATTTAGTCCTGAATATGCAAGAAATTTTTATCTGAGTAAAACAGATCTAGAAGTTAAATTTTCATAAATAAATTTTAATGTTATGCATAGTAAAATTATGTTTACTTATTGCAACATGGTTTCCATTTTATCTTTTAAGACCAATAAGGCAGAAGGCAGTCACTACTGTATTTTCTTTATCTTTCTAGAAGTTGGAAATCTTTTAGTATCATTGTGATGCACAATTCTTAACACACTAGTATATATTCTGCACATCGCAGTGTAGATTAAAAATATCTCTTCATAATTACTGTTTGGCTTAGTTGACAGTTTCTTGCATGTTCACAATTCTCAAATTAATTTTGTAGTTTAAATAGACTTTCAAAAGAAGCTCCAAGGTGATTCAGCCCCTTCAAGTATAAAAAAAATCTTGATTCTTTAAGGTACAATTATTAATTAATTTTTAGTATGATAAAATTTTTTTAAATGAGCTGTCACTTTTCTTTATTCCAGCAGAGAAAATGGTCAAACCTATTATCTAATTATATTTAAAATTTTATTTTTTAGGGTCAGTATGGAAATTACCAGCAGTGAAAAAAATACTTACATTCCAGTAGCCAGTATCTTTTAGCAGCCATATTGTCACCTCAGCACTGTGGACACCTCCCTGTGAAGAAAATATTTCATTCCATCTAGTTTTTGGAAAAATTTTGTGGATAAATGACTGTTTTTCATTAAGCAGTCTTTATGGGCTAGTTATAAAAAGGCTTATAGTATCAAAAAAAAAGAAGAAACTTCTGATTTCACATCTCTACTCTAGATGGCAACATTGGACAGAAAATACAACGTAGCCAATTTGCAATGATTTTAAAACTGTTTCAAATGGCCTGTTACAGACTGAAAGGTGTGAACAGCTTTGTATGTTTATGAAGGTTAAGGGAATTTAATACTTTTCCACAGATTCTTTTGTAAGGGGAAGAGGGAAATGCACACTTTTTACAGCAGCAATATTTTGTATATTATGTTTATTTCATATGCAAGGCAGTATACTATGCTATGGGCAGGATCAGAAACCCTCTGTTAATGTGGATCTGAGCATGGTAAATGCTTGATTGGATTGGTCTCAAAATGGTGTAACATAAAGGTGAGGGAGAAGACAAAGCACGCCATATGTCCACTGTTCAGATCTTGTGTAGCAAATTTGAATCCCGGTTATCTGTAAGATATCAAGGGCAATGAAATGCTATTTTGAGTAAAAAGAATACATTTTTTAAAAACCACCTTCTTTTGTGGAGAGAAATCTTTTTGTAAAGATCATTTATAATACAGTTTAAAATGTGAGGCAATAGCAGAACTACTTTGGGTTGGATCTGAGAAATCTTTGGTAATAGCTTCGTGTAAATGAAATGGTAATCCCTTCCTAAGAGCAATAACAAAACAAACAAATAGACCAAAAGTATTAATTTTACCTGCTTTGAAATAAGCAGGGGGATATGATAAATGTTATCAAGGAGTTTGATTTAGTAAATTTTTTTTAACCATTAGATGGATAATTGGTTTATAATTTAGCATAGGAGACTTTACCCTTATCTAACTTTCTTAATTGGGAGAATATCTTTAGAAAGGGGACATTTTTGTGTTTGTCCCATTTTCATATTGGTTAATATGAGACCAAGCAATGTTTAGGAAAACATTTAATGGTGAAATATATCAGGTGTTGTTGTGAAATGCATGAAAGCCTACAAATGTTGCATGTGAGATTGCAGCAGCACCTTGTTCAATAGCATGGTACCTAGTAAGTTATTTGAGAACTTCCTGTCCCTAATAATTTCAGCTAAATTCAAGGATAATATTGAATTATGTAGGAATCCATGCATTCATGAGTTTACAACAATTTTGCATTTATAATTTGAAAACACAATTAGTCTAAAGGTAAAACACTATTTTTATCAGTTGCCTATGCCTTGGAAGGGTATATTCTTCATCACTAAATTTGTCTTTTCCACTTCTAACTAAGAACTCAGTGTATGTGATACCATAGCATTTGAATGAGATAAAACATACAGTGTACTCAAAATGGAGGAATTTAAATTCATTTATTTTAAAAGGAAAATTTTTTTCTTTTATTAAGTTGGTCAGTAGGAAATGCACATCAAGGTTTGAACAGATAAAGCATGAACAGCATTATTGTGATTGAAGTGCTTGTAGGTTCTGTGCCAGTTTTCCACCACTGTGTACTTCATTGCTATTTAAAACTGTATCAACTCTAACGGAAGAATAAATTATTTGTGATTTTAATTTTCTCATTTGTTTCTTTAAATTAGATCTCTCTCACTCTGTTGTCTCGCCTAGAGACTTTGCTGTGGGTTTTTTATGTAAGTTGGTCCAGTAAAAGCAAAACTGTATTTGTATTCTAGGACTTTATCAAAATTCTCTTGCCATGCCCAAGTTAATTAGAATTAACTGTTCAGTAATCAGCATGTTGTGTAGGCTGTTTGTTACAAAATTCTTTCTCAGAAAATGAAGTCCATGAGGCTATAATCAAGATGACTGAATTAGATAAATGAGTCGAGGAGACAAAAATGTGCTGAACCCAACCTGGTGTAGATATGTTATCTCATTTGAAATAAGCTCAACTGACATTAAGAAATAATTTGTCTTGCCAACCCATCTTCTGTTGTCTTATTCTCCTTTTAATGGAAACTAAAATTGCAATTTTAATAAGCAGAATTTCCTCTAGGACTTCCTTCCTGGAGACTAGTGCATTTGCAAGGTTTAATTGTTTTATAACGGTCCTATTTCGTAAAAGTTTTTAATTGGTGGTGACAAAAATTACCTTATTCCTTTGATACCTTGTTAGAAGAATAACTTAAGCCATAGCTTTCTACCAAATTTGGTACTCCCATCTAATATATTTTGAAAATGATATTTTTTATTTTTTAAAAGTTTATAACAGGCAAAAATTTCTGTCCTATAAAAATATAAAAGCTATAGTATAGGCAAAATCATTTCTAAAAAACGAAAAGTGAATGTAGATCAACAATTTGAAAATTAAGTACTAGATCCTTTGAGCATTAAATTGTTTCTTATTTTATCATACGGATTTATGGAAGCAGATTGACACCACTGAATCTTTTGGCAAACAAACTCTGCTATTGCTCAAGTAGATCTGCTACTTGAGGAAATGGGGAACTTCTGAAAATAAGTATGCATAGTAGAGTGATATAATGGAAAATAGTATAACAGGAATCAGGAGACCTATCACATTTCTTTTACTGAGGAAAATAATGTTCAGATTTCTTCATCTGTAAAATGAGAGGGTGGGACTTAATGAGCTCCCTGATTTCAGAATGTGAGTCTTTTTCTTCTCTTCTTGCTATTGCTAGGATTTCTAATACAGTATTGAATAATATTAGTGACAATGGGCATAATAATCAGTATAAAGTTATTTGTTTTTGTATTAATTCTTGAAATATATTTAATTCATGCTGCTTGAAAATCTACTTGGGTCCATTTTAAATAACAATTAAAATGGTTGGATGGGAGAGAGAGTTGTGATTACTGTAATTGATGATGTCTTTTTCTTAAGATTAATGAATGCTTGCAAGATTTGAAAAGTTTGGGTTTTTTTTTTTTCCAAATTGAAAATAGTTGAAATTTTTCCATAGAGAGTTTATTGAAGAATGTTTGTTGTTAAACTCAGGGAGATTATTTTGTGTTCTGCTAATTAAGAATGTAATTATCCCTAAAGCTAACTGAATGGTTCTATATTAATTTATTAATAATAATAGCTAGCATTTACATAGTGCTTTAATGCAAAGCCCTTTACATATGTTATATCTTCACAACAACCCTGTGAGGTAGATGCTATTAATGCCCATGTTACATAGGGAAGCTTAATCTTTGTTAAGTAACTTGTCCAGAGTCACACAGTTGGTAGCAAGTATCTGGGGCAGGATCTGAACAGAGATCTTAGACCAAACAGTGCATCCAATCCACCACTTTCTGATTTGACAAGAACAACAAGAAATGGGAATGGGTAGATGGTAGGGGTGTCTTTTTTGTATATGAACCCTTTTCACAGTCTGTTGAAACCTATGGGGGCCTCCTTTTTAGAATAGCATTTTAAAAAGCATAAAATGAAATACATAGGATTACAAAGTAAACCAATTATATCAAAATACAGTTGTCAAAGTAGTTTAAAAAAATAGTTCACGGCTCCCAAATTTAAAACTCCTGACCCACAGTGTGTTGTAGAGGAATAGAAGTCAAGTAAGAGATCTAGATGCTATTTCTGGTTTGGACATTAACCTCACTAGGTCTTCATTTTTCAAATGAGGGTATTGGATTAGGTCTTTAATTTTTTTATTTTCTGGATGGGGGAAGGCAAGGCAATTGGGGTTAAGTGACTTGCCCAAAGTCAAACAGCTACTGTGTTTCCCCAATAATAAGACCTATCCCGAAAATAAGCCCCATTGAGATTACTACTGCAGTGAAGGTGATCCCCTGCGCTACACGCTACATTACGGT
>NW_027186304.1:40932653-40987312 GCF_028583685.1 Petaurus breviceps papuanus | reverse complement strand
TTGCTACTGTAGTGAAGGTGATCCCCTGCGCTACATTATGGTACCCTGTGTATGCACCGTCTATCCCCCCCCCCCCCCCCCCCCCCCGTGAAATGCACGCCGCGCTCCGAGCTGCATCCAATCAGAGCTGCAGCAGTGAGCGCGTCATCCTGTTCTTCCCCAGTGATTTGCTTATTGAATAAAGGTACATTTTTTTGTTCACATTTACCTGTTTATTAAAATTGCTGTCAATGTTCATTAAAATAAGCCCTCCCCTGAAAATAAGCCCTCTGGTGTTTTTCTGTCCAAAAAAAAAAATAATAAGACAGTGTCTTATTAGCGGGAAACACGGTAGTTAAGTGTCAAGTGTCTGAGGCTGGATTTGAGCTCAGGTCCTCCTGACTCCAGGGCCAGTGCTCTATTCACCTAGCTGCCCCTATAGCTTCTCTGTTTTAAAAATAGAATTTTAGTAATTATTTTGTTTTGTTTTTACATACTGTACATTTCTTTTCCTCCCCTCCCTCAGAGCCAATCCCTTGTAACAAAGAACTTAAAGAAGAAAAAAGAGAGGAAGAAGAGAAAAAACAGCAAAAATAAGCTAGCACATTGAAAAAAAAATCTGGTATCTGTCACATACAATGTTTCACACCCATGAACCCCACACTGCCACCCCCACCCCCCTTTGGAAAGGAGAAGGGAGTAGGGTGGAAGGGTAGGATATATTTTCATATCTTTTATTTAAAGCCAAGCTTGTTCTGTATAATTGAGCATTCAGTTTCAGTTGTTTTATAGTTCCTATTTATATTGCTATAGTCATGTGTATTGTTACCTTGGTTTTACTTGATTCACTTTGTATCAGTTCATAGAAATCTTTTTCATGCTTCCTACATTCATATTTGCGATTTCTTATGGTACAATATTATTTCATTACTTTATGTGTTATGGTTTTTTTTTAGCTATTCTATGAAAGATGGACTTGTAATTTGTTTCCAGTTTTTGCTTCCACAAAAGTGTTTGTTGGACCTTTTAATCAATTGCTTCCTTGTATATGCCTAGTAGTAGAAACTCTGGGTCAAAGGGTGTGGACATTTTAGTTAATTTCTTGACATAATTCCAAATTTTGCCAGAATGTTGTACCAATTTATAATTCCACCACTAATGTGCCTATTATTTCACAACTCTTTCAACATTGACTTCCCATCTTTAGGCATCTTTGCCAGTTTTCTGGATGTAAAGTGAAACCTCAGGGTTGTTTGATTTGCATTTTATTATTAGTGATTTGGCTTATTCAGATGGTTAACAGTTTGTAATTCTTTTGAGAACTGTTTGTAAATATCCTTTTTTTTTTTTTTTTTTGTCTTTTGGGAAGGGGGAAGGCAGGGCAATTGGAGTTAAGTGACTTGCCCAGGGTCACACAGCTGGTAAGTGTTAAGTGGCTGAGGCTGATTTTAAACGCAGGTCCTCCTGACTCCAGGGCCAGTGTTCTATTCACTGCACCATCTATCTGCTGCTTACCCTTTGATGGTTAAGCCTTTGGGAAATGGCTTTTGGTTTTATGTGTCGTGTGTGTGTGTGTGTGTGTGTGTGTGTGTGTGTGTGTGTGTCTGTACATACAAAAAATTCTTATAGAAGTTTGATATCTTATATGTATTATATATGTAATACATGTATACATATTACACATGTAAATATGTATACCTGCAATGCATGTAATGTGTTATATACCCACGTGCATATTATATATATATATCAAACCTCTATCTGAATTATCTTTATAACAAATATGTATGTGTATGTGCAAATATGATATGTGTATGTATGTATATAGGATATCAAACCATCATAAGAATTGCTATACATTTTTTTTCAACTGGAAATTTTTAATCAAACTTCTGTTCATTGACTAAAATTAGAAGGAAAATTCAGAGACAAGCACTCCATGGAAAATTCTTGCTTTCAGATTTTCTTTAGAGGTTAATTTATTTACTATTGTGAATTTTAAATAAAGTTACTATTTTCTAATTGTATAGTTTTCCTATCTTTTCTTACTTTACATCTCTTACCTTTCCAGCTTTTTGTGTTTACACAATAGTTGTGTATTACTGTTTTAAAGATACCTTTCCATAGTACTGCAGCTTAATACTGTTTTTCTTGTTTATGGTAACACTTGAAAACAATGATTAACTTCTCTCTTTTGTTGCTGCCGACACAATCCTTGTTGAATCCTGAAACATGAAAATTGATTTGTCATTTGCAATAGAGAACCTTGGACTGTGGAAAATACAAGTTCATTAAAATTGTCTTTACTTAACTATATCATAGTCAAGAATGCCTGTTTTCAGTAAGCTACAAAATGGTCCCTGTCTGGGTACAATAATGGCAAGCACTAATCTGTTTTAAAACACAACTGTGTATATGCGTTTTGTTTGTGTGGGAGCTCCACACAAACCAGGTAACCAGGTCTAGTCCTAGTCAATAATGAAATAGACCAGAATCATAGAATTGTCACCTTAGAATTCATCTAAAATTTAATGGATTCTAGTCTAGACCCTGGGAGACAAGGTAACTTGTCCAGGGTCACAGATTTAGGGTCGTGAACTGAGGCCCAAAGAGTTTAACCTTGTCTTCTTGATTCATCAGTCTAGAGGTTCTTGCTATTTAAAACATAGCTGTCTAAAATGTTTCATATGAAACTACCTTTAAAAACAAAAATCTTTAAAGGAGGAGAAGGGAGTATGCTACAGTGGAAAGATTTGGAATCAGAAGACCTGATTTTAATTCTGCCTCTTAGCACATGCATGAGTTTGAACATGTGAGTTAATCTATCTGGGCCTCAGTTTTCTTATTTGCAAAGTGATGGAATTGGACTAGATAGCCTTTAAGGTTCTTTCCAGTTAAATCTATGATCTGATCATATAAAAGACCAGTAATTACAAATGTCCTTGAAAGAGTATGTTAGTTGTGATAAGATTGAGGAATACTACCAGTTGGGTTTCTTTATGTTCATACTTTCATATTGGAGAGAATTTGAAATTTGGAAGCATTTTTTTAAATAGCTGAAACAGTTACCTGTGAGGTGTGAGCATAGTGGTGAGCAGGTATGGTCAGCACCACAATACTGAAAGATGCTTTGGGATAGTAGCTATCCCTCTTCATGAACCATTATATCCAATAGGGACAAATTTAGTAACTGCACAAGGACTCCTGAGGTCAATTGGAGCAAAATACTGTGTACAGTTTTCAAGCGTGTATCTTTTCTTCCCCTGTGAATACAGCTACTCCAGGGAAACATTTCTGTTACTGCTTGGTAGCTTAAGAGCAGAGAAGTGTGTGTTGTGACTTTCCCCTCCTCAGTACTAATATCCTTCTATCCATAGAAATCCTATTTCCTGTTCATTAATTTCAGTATTCCTCTCTTCCCCAAGATCTTACTTCACAGCAAGCTTTCATACTTCAAGCTCTACATGTTAGTGCTCAGTCCTCATTCCCACATAAACACAACCATTTTGAAAACATGAACTGATATTAATTACCCCCTTGGCACTAAAAGTCAGGATTTCCTGATGCGGCACACTAATGTAAAATGCATTAGTGGGAACGCTGGCTCCAAGGGGTTATACTCTCTAAATAAACACAGGAATGTTTTTCTTTATTCACAATTCTCAGGCTATTCTGAAAGACTTTAGCTCTCTGCACCTCCAAAAAAGCATCTTGAGTTTTAATAAGTTATAAATGCTTTTTTCTTGAGGAATTGAATTTCAAGCATGACAATCAATGGTATTTAACCCTTTATTAGAATATTGAAATCTACATGTGTTTTCTGATGATGCTGTGGCTTTGAGCTGCCATTCATGTCTTTGGAATAATAAATGAACTTTGGGAAGGTGACAATTTTGTGTGTTTATTTTGTTAATATGAATTTAGATTTCATTTTTAAACTTTATGCAATTTTCTTTGAGAATAAAAATGAGAAATACAATCATTTACTTAGATTTTTTTTCAGTTGTAATTTGGATATGCAAAAGAGAATTTCTAAATATATATTATAGCATTATACAAAGATCCACATGGCAACTGACCAAGATATTTATTGATGATCTTACCTCCTTTACTGAGATCAAAGCTGTCTGATGAACTCTTTTAACTTAATGCTTCTTTTCCTTAAAATTGTATTTTCTCCAACCTTTCTTTTTCCTTCTGGCAAATTCGGCTTTTTAAAGCGTTCTTCTCCTCATTGGCTTTTTGAGCCTCTTTTGCCATTTGAGTTAGTCTATTTTTTAAGGTGTTATTTTCTTCAGTCAGGTTGTTGACTCCCTTTTCATGATTTTCTTGCATCATTCTCATTTCCCAATTTTTCCTCCATTTAATTCATTTTCAAAATCCTTCATAAGCTCCTCTATGCCTGTAACCAGTTCCTATTTTTCTTGGAAGCCTTTGGTACAAGAGTTCTGACTTCATTGTTTTCCTCCTGTTCCATGCTTTGATCCTTTTTGTCCCCAAAATAGGAATCTAAAGTCAGATTGCTGAGCTTGCTTTGCTTCCTTTGTTTGCTCATGTTGCCACTCAATTACTTGACTTTTGAGCTTTTTGCCACAGTATAACTCTGTTTCCAGAGAGGAGAGCTTTGCCCAAACTGCTGGGGTTTTCATAGCTGCCAGAGCTGTTAGTTGGGTGCCCTCGCTGAAGCCTCCACTGGCTCCGGCAGCTGGTCACACACCCCAGGATCTCCACCCCAGACAGTGATCCAGATCCAAGCAGGTTAAAGCAAGAGCAATTACCCCTCAGAATGGTTGCTTGGTCCCCCTACAATCTGCAGGCCAGAGGCTCTGAAGCAGCCATGTTGCTGCGGCTGCTGCACCTCAACCGCTTCTCCGTTGGGGGGCAGAGTCTGGACCACACTCCCGGACCCCCTGTTCCCAAAGTCCACACTGTCCTCTCACTTTGTCTTTGGCATTTATGGGTTGATAATTCTGGAAACTGCCACAGCTGCTGGTGATCTACTCTCCTGAAGTACCTCCAGTGGGAACTGGTTGGGGCCGCCCTGGGGCCAAAACCTCAGGCTCTCATGGGGCTGAGCTCTGCTCCCAACACGCTGCAATGGGACCCTTCCTGTCCACCTTCTGGGCTGCCTTCAGCAGGAGATTTGTTTCTCTGTCACTTTGTGGGTTCTGTAGCCCTAAAGTTTGTTTAGAGTAATTTTTTATAGGTATTTGAGGTAGTTATGAAGGGAGCACACGGAGTTTTCCTGCTTCTATGCTGCCATCTTGGCTCCTAACTTTTCTTTCTTAAAAGGAACAGGTGGCTTCTTTGTGATGAGCCAGGCTTCTAGATTGTCCTTGCTTTTTAAAAGATCTTCCATCAGCTATTCATTCTCTCTGTCTGCCCCATCATTTAATCTTTCTCTTTACTAACTCTTGACCTCATACTTATATATATGCTCAGGTCTACATAATCCTAAGCATAAAAAAGTCTTGGCTCACTTCCACCCATTTTTCCCTCAAACTTGAAAAATCATCTTTACTTGTTTGTCACCAGACATTGCTCAGATCCTTGAAATTTATCCCCCATCCATAACCATTCTTTTGTGTTTTTATGATGCTACTTTTTAGTTCTGTCAGACCATTCCTTCTCAGTCTACTGAATCATCACCCATATCCCATCCCCTTTGTGGATATAACCCTGGACCCTCTTTGCTATGTCTGTACTCTTTTCCTTGGTGACCTCACCAGCTCTCATAAGTTTAATTATCTCTATGAAGATGACTCTGAGATCCGTTTATCCAACCCATCCATTTCCTGAGCCTTACTCCTACTATTAAAATAACATATTAAAGATCTGTTAAATGCCAGTGTGCCAAATACCTATTGGACACTTCAAAATTGGTGTTCTGTAGGCACCACAAAGTCAGCATTATTCATCATTGTTTCTCAAATCCATTCTTCTGAACTCCCCCATTTCTGTTGAGGGTGCTGCCATCTTTCTAGTCATCCAGGTTCAAAACCTTGGGATCATCTTCCTCACTCTTCCAAATAAGTTCCCATATGTTATTGTACTGCTGTATTTCTAGCATCTGTCCCTTTCCACTCAGAGTCACCACCCTACTTCAGGCCCTCAAATCCTCTGTTCAAATATCCTTGGTCTCTGCCTCATATCTCCTCTCCAATCCATCTTCCACACAGCTGTTCCAAGGGTATTCCTAAGGCACAGTTCTATGATCATGTTTTTGTGATCATTGTATTCCTGCTCAATACAATCTAGTAACTTCCTCTTAGACAGCTAGGTGGCACAGTGGATAAAGTGCTGGACCTAGAGCAAGAAAACTGAATTCAAATAGTCTCAGACACTGTGTGACCCTGGGCAAATCATTTAGCCTTTGCTTCAGTTTCCTCAACTGTAAAGTGGGGTTAATAGAACTTCCCTCCTAGGGTTGTTGTGATGGTCCAATGAGTTTATATATGTAAAGCACTTAGCATGGTGCGTGGTACACAGTAGGTACCTAATAAATGCTTGTTCTCTTTTCCCCTTCTCTGTTGCTTCTAGGATCAAATATAAACTTCTCTGTCTGGAACTTAATGCTCTTTATAACCTGTATTTAACCTGCCTTTCAAGGCTTATTTTACATTTCTTTTCTTTCATGCACTCTTCCGTCTAGCCAAACTGGCCACCTTGCTATTCCTCACATAGCATTACATATTCTTGTCTCCATTTCTTTGCCAGGTGTTGTGATGGCAAACAAAATAGGATTTTTTTGCTGTTTTTCCTGATTTGGGTTTTAGCTACTCAAGTACCTTTGAGCCTCACCTTTGATTGTATCAAGATTGAAACAGTATACATTGTATTGCCCTTAATAGGCCTAAGGGAGTTTGAAGGTCTCCCCTGCCCCTTAATAGGCCAAATGTAATCACGGGAGCCCACAGTGGGAGGAGCTTGCAAAAAAGGTGGCACTGGAAGGAGCAGATAAGATCATGAGCAGAGCTGGGAGCAGGCGGAACTGAGAAAGAGAATGTTTGTGATGTTGGTGCTCTGTTGATCTGTGTTCATTTCTCAGACAGAAACCCTATTTGTTGGTCTGTTAATTCCACAGACAGAAGCCCTGTCTGTTCTGTATTGATTTCTCAGAAAGTGAATTGAGATGATAGTGCTGTAAATATTGTCGTAGCCATGTTAAGCTTTGTTTTCCTAGAAACAGAAACTGCAAAGAGCTTGGAGTGGACCAGTCCCTGTGAGCTGAGATACGGAACAAAGCTGCCTATGTGTGAATCCAGGCAAGAGTTGGGAGCATCCCATGGAAAAGGAGCCATGGGATTTGGAAGCCAACCTCTAGTCAAGATGAAAGAGGACTTTACTTTGGATACTCTGTATTGATTAATGAGATTACTGTGACCTAGGAGTGGATGGTGTTTGTACTTCCTGCTGCCCCTAAAGGATGATTGGAAGCCAGCATCTAGTCAAGATGAAAGAGGACTTTATTGAGGAGATTGTAACTTACCATAAGTGTTTGTATTTTCTGCTACCCCTTAAAGATGACTATAAGTAATACTGAATAATATGTTTTGTTTAAGACTATGTAGGCACCTTAGTAATAAGTTGTTATGTTGTCATGAATATTATGCTTTAGTTTCTTGATTGTTATGCTTTACTTTATTGATAAATAAATAGGGAGTTCATTATACTATGAGATTAGACCCTAAAGTTATTCACAGCAGCAGTCCTCAGGAGAGCTGCCATGATTGGCTTTATACCTGGCTGGAATGCATTTCTCGTGACCTCCACTTTGTAGAATCCGAGTTAACTTCAAAACTCAAGGCATGTTACCTCTTACATGCATCCTTTTCTGATTTCCCCATTTTCCAGCAGCCAGTCCCCTCTTCTCAAATTACATTGTCTTTATTTTGGATATGTTTGTTATATGTTGTTTTCCTCTATAAAATGTGAGCTCCTTGAGGCCAGGGACAGTTTCATATTTGTCTTGCAATAGCAAAAGTCTAGCATTATGTCTGACTGACACAGTGTATACACCTATTAATATTTGTTGATTAATTTGACCTGATCTCCAAAAAACTGGCTAGCATTAAAATTCTATTATAAACTATTGTACTAGTACTTAATAATTTGAGATAATTTTATCTGAGTGCTGCTATATTAACTCACTTTTATATAAAAATTACTGACATCTATATAGTATTTTGTGCAGCTCACAAATCTTATATTATCTTATTTGAGTTTCACATCAGCCCTGTCAAAGATAGTGAAATCATTATTTCCCTCAGCTTTACAGATGAGGAATATAAAAATTGTGTAGTCTTATAGCACATAGTGAAAGGTTTAGGTCTTTTAATTCCAATTCTAGTGTTTTTTGTGCTGTAACATAATGCTTTACCAGTTCACTGAATTGAAGATTTGAAAGGGACCTTGTAGGTCCCATATTCCTAAATAAGACTTCTTTCTACAGCAGTCTTCAAAAAACAAAGTAGTCATTTAGACTTTACTTGAAGATCTGTAGTAATGGGCAACTCTACTGAGGCAGCCCATTATGGTTTTGGACAACTTGTTTAGGAAATGTTTTAATTGTTTTGAGTGAAAATTTACCTATCCTGCTACTTCTAATAATTGTATCTGCTCTTTCTTTTTGGGCCATGTAGAACAGGTCAAGGTCTCTTCTTTTCTTCAAATACTTGCAGTAACTTGACAAATGTTGGTCAGCCTTTATAGATTTGATGACAAATTATTGCCATATCTTTTGTACATACTAATGTCATTTACACTTTTTAAAAAGAATCCGTTTTAGTTTTCAACATTCACTTCCATAAGATTTTGAGTTTTAAATTTTCTCTCCCTCTCCCCCCTTCTCCCTCCCTAAGGAGGCATGCAATCTGATAAAGATTCTACATATACATTCATATTAATTATATTTTCACATTAGTCATGATGTGAAGGAGAATTAGAACTAATGGGAGGAACTATGAAAAAGAAGAAATAAAACAAAGGGAGAGCAAATAGTATGCTTCCATCTGCATTCAGACTCCAGAGTTCCTTCTCTGGATGTGAATGGCATTTTCCATCATGAGTCTTTTGGGGTTGTCTTAAGTCCTTGCATTGCTGAGAAGAGCTAAGGTGATCAAAGTCAGTCATTGCACATTGTGAATGTTACTGTGTATGATGTTCTCCTGGTTCTGCTGTCCTCACAGCCTCAGTTCATATAAGTGTTTCCAGGTTTTTCTGAAATCCATCTGATTCTCATTTCTTATAGCACAATAGTATTCCATTACATTCATATATCACACAACTTGTTCATCCATTCCCCAACTGATGACCATTCTCCTGGTTTCCAGTTCTTTGACACCATAAAAAGAGCTACCATAAATATTTTTGTAAACGTGGGTTCTTTTTCCATTTTTATGAACTCTTTGGGATATAGATGTAAAAACGATCAAAGAGTATGCACAGTTTGATAGACCTTTGGGCAAAGTTCCAAATTGCTCTCCAGAATAGTTGGGTCAGTTCACAACTCCACCAAAAATGGATTAGTGTTCCAATTTTCCCACATTTTCAGCATTTAGCATTTCACAGTTTTGTCATGTTCATCAGTCTGATAGGTGTGATGTGGTACCCACAGAGTTGTTTTGATTTGCATTTTTCTAATCAACTACACTTTTAATAGTTACTTTTGAGATAGTAGTGTCCTATAATGCCTTTTAGTCTTAATTCTGTGTCATTTGAAAAGTTTTGACCACAGGCATCTGGAGTCTAGCTAGTACAGTATTTCTGTTCAGGGTTAGAGGTAAGAATGGGAAGGACTCTGGCAGAAAGTGTCCTCAGATTTAAAAAATTGAGGATAGGGACCGTGTCTTCTCCATTTTTTGTTTTCTCAATAGCAACTAGTACAATACCTTATAAATATTTGTCCATCTATAAATTTTCACTGAAAGAATAGTTTATAGGTTCTAATATATAGGTTCTAATAGGTTCTAATTTAGTTTTATAGTTGACTTGATATAAATGCTTAATAAATACTTGTTGGTTGATTGCTGACTTTGCATAAAGTTAAGTGACTGACCAACCACATAGGTCTTCAGCAATGTAAAGTTGATACTAAAAGAATGTTTCAGGTAGACTATATTTGGATGAAAGGGCTTTTCAGAAGAAAAAATAAACACCAACTTTCATAGCTGTTGTAAGCCAGGCCTCACATCAGGCCATTCTAATGACTTGAGTTGAAGATTAGAATGAAATTGGTACTTGGATCATCGAATAGTCAGCAGAAAGGTGCTGACTTAGCCACAGCATGGAAAGGACGTGCAGCAAGGACACAGCATTGATGTAGTGGGGTATAGTTTCCCTGCTTCTATATTGACCATTTTGGTATCAGTTCAGAAGCCTTAGCGGGGAGTTTTGATTCCTTGGCTCTTGTAGCTTTTGTACTTAGACCAGCCTGAACCAATCAAGTATCAAGGATATCTGATACTTTTTAAGGAAAAGACATTAGCTTGCTTAGGAGAAAGCATTATACTATTGCTCCAACCTCAACAGTTGTATTCAGGTTTCTTTTTAAGACTCAGGCATGCCAGGATGGAGGTTGAATGTACATTGGTCCTAGTACCCAGCTTTGCTTAGCACCAACTTGGATGAGAAGTGATCTTGGACAAAATGCCACAATTTTATGAAATTTTATTCAATTGTTGTTGGATAACAAACAATTCAAAGGGACTATTTCTAGTTTTTGAGTTCTCTCCAGGAAAATGTAAGAAGCTCCAGACCAGAGATTCTGGTATTTCCTCCCTATCAACTTTTTAAAGTCTAGAAACACACTAAAATTCACGGAGATTGAATTTAGCAAGATTGTAGAGTGGTGGTTTCAAATAACTGTTCAAATGTTATTTGCAGGCTTAGCAGTACCAGGTCTCAAACTGCACCAGAAAGCAGTTATCTTTTGGTACTGGTTAAAAAGAAAAATTATTCAGTAGAAGAGATTAGATGTACAATTAAAGCAAGGGTACAGAATATGCACATAGTGTTTGATAAATTCCCAAGAACCCCAACTATTTAACAAGAACTACAGGGAAAATTGGAAAGCAGTCTGGCAGAAATTAAAATTAGGCTTACATCTCACAACCTATACCACGGCAAATTCCAAATGGACAAAAATATAAATTAAAGGAGCAGGGATGCAACCGTGGATAGAAGAGGAGTTCTTGATTAAAAAAGAGAAAATCACAGGGTCAATTTTGAGCAATTTTGATTTTATAAAATTGAAAAACTTTTCAATTAAAATCCATGCAGATAGCTGAAAGGAGGCAGTTTGGGGAAAAGATCTTTGCAGGATCTAGAGATGCTAGATTTT
This sequence comes from Petaurus breviceps papuanus, assembly GCF_028583685.1. Taxonomy (NCBI): domain Eukaryota; kingdom Metazoa; phylum Chordata; class Mammalia; order Diprotodontia; family Petauridae; genus Petaurus; species Petaurus breviceps. The sequence continues at coordinate 40,975,992 of NW_027186304.1, read as the reverse complement.
ATACAGACCTGGAAAAGGACAAGTCTGATATCCAGGATACACAGAGAAATGATTCAAATATATGAGAACAAGAGCCATTCCCCATCAGACAAAAGGTTAAAGACTATAAACAAGCTTTTCTCAGGGGAAGAAATTTAAACTTCCAATAACCATGTGAAAAATATTTTAGATAAGTAATAATAAGGGAAATATAATAATTTTAGAGGTTCAGTCTCACCTTTTAGATTGGCAAAGGTGACAAAAATGGAAAATAACAATTGTTGGAGGGGCTATAGAAAGATATGCACACAATAATGCACTATTGGTGGAACTGGGAATTAGTCCAAAATAATTTGGCACTATCCCTCCAAAGTCATTAAACCCTTTGACCCAATGATACCACTATGAAAATTACATTAAAGAACCCAAAGAAAGATGGAAAGAGCTGATATGTACAAAAATATTTGCAGCAGCACTCTCTATTGTAGCAAATAACTGGAAACTAAGGAAATGTCCATCAACTGGGGAATGGTTGAACAAATCATGGTCTATGAATATAGCAGAATATTATTCCACTCTGAGAAATGACCAGAAAGCATGGATTCAGAAAAACCTGAGAAAACCTGGGTGAACTTAGGCAAAGTAAAGTGAGCAGAAGAGAACAATTTACACAACTATTATGGTAGTTGTAATTATACAGTTACTATGACTAGAGTATTATAAAGAACAATTGTAAAAGACAAGATTTGATCAATGCATTGACCAACTATTCTTCCATAAGACTAATGAAACAAGTTATCCATCACCTGACATAGAAGATCAGATCTATAGTATGAAGCATTTATGAAGCATGGTCAATGTATGGATTTGTTTTCATTGAATGTGCTTGTTACAGAGTATGTTTGTTTTATAATTGGGGAATGGTGTTGGATGAAAGGAGGCTAGTGATAGTACTGCCCCCCAAAATAAATAAATGTAAAGAAAGGAGCATCATTGAGGCATTTTTTAAAAGTACACAGAGGAGAACAGAAGGAAATTCAGAGTGAGACACAGACAAGCATAATAACTTTGAGTCAACTATCAGGTTTATTATAAACTTAACAATTACATAATAAATATCTAATTTGTGATTTCACATATAATACTCTTTTTTGTTCTTGTATGTTGGAATATTCATGTTTGTTGGTGTTTGGGAATTTCAGAATAGCAACTGTAAAACGAACTAAAGCACAACAAAGAAGACTTTACTTGAAGTTCCAAACTCATCAATTAACTTAGTGATTTAATTGCTAGGACTTTATTGCAATTATCGTTTTTAAAAATGCTGTATCTGAAAAAAAATGTTCATAGCCTCCCTGTAATGGTGGAAAACTGGAAACAGCTTTTATGTCTGAATACTGAGGATTGTCTGAAAAGTAATGGTTTTAATATAATAACAATAGTTTACATTTATAGATCTTTTTAAAGTTTGCCCATGTTATTTCATTTGATGTTCACAACAATACTATTTTGTAACCAAAGCTGAGAAAGGTTAAATAGACTTACTGAGGGTCACACAACCAGGAAGTGTATGAGTTAGGGATTGAACTCAGGTGTTCCTGAATCCAAGTTAAGGTCTTTATCCACTACTTCCATAAATATTATAAATACGAAGCAAAGAAATATATAAATACCCATACTAAGAGATAGAGTACAAAATCTTGAGAACCAGACTGCATCTTCACTGAAAATAAGAAAGAAATGAGAAAAACAGCTAGAGATACTAGATTTTATACAGACCCGGAAGAGGACACAAAACAAAGATTGTTCTCTACTTATTTGTCATTTTTAAAATTAATTTTTCCCTTTTGTCCATAGAGATAGAATTGGAAGAGAACTTAGAGTCCATCTAACTTAATCTTCTCATTTTACCATTGGGGAAACTAAGGCCCAGTTATTTGCCCAAGAAGGTGTGATAGTAATGACAATTAAAGATTCCCCTGTATTAGCTTGGTTTTCAAATTGATTGTGTTAAAACCCAGAGCTTGTTAATCCCACCTGTGGGATGGACTTGTTGATGTGAAAAGAAAGTCCTGAACTGGGAGGAGCTGTTGAGTAGATTTGGAGAGACAAGAGAGAGGCAGAAGAACTTTTTTTGGAAGCAGCACCTCGTGGAGGCAGAGAGAGAGAGAGAGAGAGAGAGAGAGAGAGAGCCTTTCTGTTGGTTCAGAAGCCCTGAAGAAGGATTTTCTTGTTGTATGTTTACAGAAATCCTGGGAGAGGGTTTTGCTAATGTTTTCAGGGGTTCTAGGACTGTTCTGCAGACAGAGGATGAATTAATGAAGAGACTGGCAATGTATCTTGTGGCCTTGCTAAGCCTTGTCTCCCCAGGAACTAAGATTGCTGAGAACTTGCCTCCTGTCAAGATGAAGAAAAGACCTCCATTTGGGTATTAAGTGCTGTACTTAAACTTGATGTAACTCTGGGGTAGATTCAATTGTGATCCAGGGGTGGGGAACTTTTGACCTTTTTGTGTTCTATGGTTGAACAAATGAAGGTACTTTACTTAGTTTGGAAACTAATCTCCATTTGAGAAGAGGGGCTTTGTGGTGGACTAAATGAAGGCATAGCCTAGGGGTGGAATGGTATTTACAACAGGGACTTTGTAATTGATTGATTGATTGGAAGGTCCTGGGGTGGGGTAGTACTTGGAGATCATTTAATCACACTTAGTAAATGCTGTATTTGGAATGATGTCATGTTTTGACCTTCTCTGTTCTTGGTTGGTCACTGAATAAAATGGAGAGCACCTATGCTGGTATTCTGAACCTTGGGAAGTTGCCTTTCCTTGGTGTTACTGTACAGAAGGTTAAGTGACTTCAGATGTGGTATTTAAACCCAGGTCCTTGGATTCCAGAGAATGTTATTCCTCTATACTATACTGTTCTCTTTGTTTGGTTCTACCTTCTTGAATCTTTATTAGGGATTTCATGAAAGATTTTACCTCTTATTTTGTAGGCTTATTTGATTATTTTTTACTGATTTTTATTAAATTACAATAAGATACATTTTGGGGATTTTTAAAAAAACTTACATTCTACTAGACTAAGTTTCTTGGGAGACACTATGTATTTAGTTCTCTTAGTGACTTTGAGGCAACATATATGAAGAATTTTGCAATCAAAAAGTAGCATAAAGAGGCACAGGTTGGTATGTAGAGGAAGGGAAGACCAGATTTAGGTTTATTTCTTAGCTATGACACTAGCTATGTGACTAAGGTGTTTAACCTTTGGAGCATTTATTATTATTATTTCAACCCCTCACAGGTAGATAAAGCCTTTATTAAATGCTAACTGTATACCAGGCACTTTAGTACATACCAGGTACTAAGTGCTGAGGATACAGGGAAAAGCAAATGAAGTGATACCTGCCTTCAGGTAGCCTGTGCTTTAATGGAGGAGGAGAGCATTGGAAGGAAGAGTGGTTGCGTGATGTGAAGATGGCCTCGATTCAGGCAATAGGAGGTGAAAATTCCATGATCAGAGCCAGGAGACCCAAGCTTAGAGTCCAGAGTTCTAGTTGGGGTTGAAGGGAGATGAGGATGGTATAGCACCAATGCAATATTCACAGTGCCCACAATCACCATAAATATACTTGCATGGTGCTCAATTGCAAAATATAACAAACTCTCCATTTAAAAGACAGAAGCAAAACATTTATTCAGACACCAGAAAACCAAATACCCAAACCAGTAAGCTGATTCCATCATAGTAGCAAAGAAGTTAATAAGCCACAACAGCACAGAGAGCCACAGCATCCTTTAGCCTTTCCACAAACCAATATAAGACCAATATTTACTTACATACCTCTCTGTCTCCCTGGGCCACATCCTCTCCTCCTTCCAGTCTAGCTAGCTCTGACTCCCAGATTCCTGTGGGCTCTGCTCCACTCTTCAGCAAACTCCTCCCACTATAGGCTCCATGTGATTCCATTCAGACTTTTAGGGGGCAGAGTTTATTTTCAAATCAGGGAAGGTCTTCAGATTCCCTCAGGCTTATTAAGGGGCAAGGAAGATCTTCAAATTACCATTACCATTACAGATGGTTAGCCATAAGGTACAGTAAGCAAAGTGTGCACTTATCACCAGGCCTTGCCATATTAAGTTTTCAATAAGTGTTGAATGAATGAATATAAAGGATCCCACCAAAGTAATTGATTTTCACAATGTTCAATATAGAGCGCTCTGATCCTACCTAATATGTGTTCTAAGCTTTTATAAATTCTGTCTGACACTGAAAAAATACAATTTTCCTTATTAGCAAATAGTCTTGAATTAGTACATACTTTTCACCTTTTTATACTTATAAGTTTTGTAAATTTTTTTGCTTATTAGCTCAGCACAGTAATTCTATTAGGTACAATAAGTAGTGGCTACTAGGTGGTGCAGGAGATAGAGTACCAGGAAGGAAGACCTGAGTTCAAATCTAACCTCAGACACTTATGTGTCACTATGTGATACTGCGCAAGTCACTTTATTTGCCTCAGTTCTTCATCTGTAAAATGAACAAGAGAAGGAAATGGCAAACCATTCCATTATCTTTGCCAAGAAAACCCCAAATGGGGTTCATGAAGAGTCAGACATGACTGAAAAATGACTGAACAACAATAGGTATTATTAATCCCATTTTACACAGGAGGAAACTGAGGCTCAAGTTGAGTAACTTGGCAGTGGTGACACAGCTGATAAGTATGTGAGGAAGGATTGGAAGCTGTGTTTCTTCTGACTCCCAGTCAAGCATTTTTTTCCTTTCTGCCATGCCACACTTCCGTTCGTATTTCCAGTTAAGCACAGAGATAATTTCTAAGCCAAGTCATTCTAACAGAAATTCTTTTGAAAGATTTGTTGTATTGAGCCTCCTGATGATCTCTTTTCCTCTGAAACTTTTTTCCCCAAGCATTTTTGATACATAGCTTTAAAACAAAATACCGTTTCTTCTTGAAATAGTTGGTGTTCTGTTAAGTTTTTACATTGATTTTTGATTTTAGCATCCACACTCCTAACGTCTTTTACTTTTATCCAATTTGTTCTTTATTTTGTACAAGAATTTCATAGTCAAATCACTGACCTAACAGAAACCTGACCTCAGCTCTCTGAATACATTGGAGGAAATAAGATGGCAGTCTTGGTCTTGTTCTTCTTGAATTCCCATTTACTCATAAGCAAAATCTGCCTGCCCCTTTAAATTCTATGCCAGGGTCATCATCAGGGGAAAAGGATACTGAAGCTCTTAAAATGTCTCCTCTTGCATGCAGTTTTCAGAATTCTCTCTATGTCATGCAGGTCTGAAAGGTTAAAAATAACTGTGCCTCCAGAGACTTCTCCTTGGGCTGTATTCTTCCTTGGGATCCTATAAGCTTTTTCCACCCAAACTGGGTCATCATCCTTGCCTAATTTTAAAATCTCCAGGATCCAATGCTCTACAAAAATCAATGAGATCTTTCCCACTAGATAATCCCAGCAGCCACACATTATATTCTCTGGCCTGATTCTGCATGAGTTTGATTTTATGTACTCTATTGTAATAATTTATTAACTTGATAAAATCTGCTGACTCCTCCTGGAAAATATTCTGTTTTTAGTTTATATTTCCTTCAGCTTTCTTTCAGCAGCCTTTATTATTATGGGTATTTACATGAGAATAGGGTCTTTGTTTTTTTTAGAGTTCATCTGTGCCTGCTGTTTATTGTCCCCCCCGAAGTCATAGCCCTCTGTTTGTAACATACTTAGCACTTATATAGTGCCTTTCATCTTCAGATCACTAGACAAACTCTGAATAATTAATCTTTACATCCTTTTTGTGAGCCAGTTAGGTGAATAGAATTAGCCCCATTTTACAGGCAGAGTAACTGAGAAAATCAGAGTTAGTAAGTGTTAATATTATTAGTTCAAGGGTGCCATGGTCAGAGTCAGTGGCTCCTACATCTTTGATAAGACAAGTCCTTTTCATGTATCTTAATGGGTTACTACTAAGTAGTGGGAATGGGGACATGTTTACAGAGTTATTATAGTAGAAGAATGCAGTTTCTGTGTAAAGAATGGTAAGTTTTCAAAATAATCCCTTTTTCCTTTTCCCTTTCCCCAGTAGTGGGAGTTGCTGGTTAATTGGTGCAGAAAAACTAGAAAATGCCATTATGCTGAAATTGTCTTACAAAGACTTAGGCCCAAGATTTCGTTTTGATCTATAATTAATCTTTGACTATTTCCACACATACAGTTGGATCAGCTATTTGCAGGTCAACAGCTGAGCAACTTGCTAGAGAAGTGGATCCAATTTACAGCCATTCCATCCTTTTCAGTAACCAGAATAACTAGACAGGTTCTGATTATTTTCATATTTCTTCCTGGATAGCATAAAGGATTTGGTTACTGATTTTTTACTTAGGAATCAATTGCTGTGATGGTTGAAAATAATCCAGCAGTTCCTAACAGTAAATTCTTAACAGTAAATCCAATTGTACAGCCATAGTATACTTGGAGATCGATCTGTGTATCAATCAATAAATATTTTTAAGTGCCTACTATGAACAAAGCTTTGTGTTACATATAAGACTTCAGTCTCTGTTCTAATTTATCTTGCAAGTATTTGGGATACAAATTAGTAGAATCTGGAGTTCAAGGCACTAATTGCATTCAGGACCTGATTTAAATTTCCTGATGATGTCTTAAATGGCTGTAAAGCTTAGAAGGACAATCAGGAACATTTAATAGAACCATATTGTAGATGGAAAAGACCCATGAAGGAAGATTAGTACCTTCTCTGATTTGGATTCCATTAACATTCCTCTGGCCCTTTCTGTTTTCAACAGCATCAGGGATTGAAGCAGCCTTGACAGTCTGGAGATGGTTTTTTGACATAGTCACATTATAGTCCCTAAAGGGGCCTGGGCTTGGAAGGATTGTTGGGTCTCACAATAAGTCTGATGGAGGAAAAAATGAAATGAAACAAAGCTGGAAATGGTTCTATTATTGAGAGCTTACCTCAAACAAATCCAGGATCTTCGTTCTTCTGAATGTTACAGCTTTTGCCACTTTAGTCTGATAGAGTCTTCCAAACGTGTAAATTCCAATTTTCAAAAAGATCAGACTGGTCTTAGGAAGAGATCAGGGCTAGTGAATGGGAGCTCTGTTTGAGTGTCATCTGTAAAAGGAAAAAAAAATACATCATGGGATACAAATAATGGTGAGAGGGTATCATCTCATATCTATCCAAGAATTAATTCTGCTGCTTTTCACTTACCTTTAGGAGTCTGGAAATAACATGCCTATTGGCTATTTGTGTTAGAACAGATGTAAAAACAATCAATCTGGCTGAATGTACTTGGCCTCTTTTGGCTAATGTGATACTTAAAAATATTTTCCTGAAATACAGAAATCACTAAAAAAAAAAAAAAAAGGTCCAGTCTTCCAAATTACCCTAGTAGTAGGCCAAGCTATTATCAGTCATGAAATACCATATTTATTTATATTTCTCCTCATGTATTCTTCTAGTCCTTCCTTAGGTAATTTAATAAGAGGTTTCTTTCTTTTACATAATCTCTAATTTTCAGACTCCCTTTCCCCTTTTGTACTGTCTAACCTGGAGTGTGGTTACAACAGCAGTTAAGACTTTTTCTAAAGGTTTGGTAAAAACAGTTGAGGCATGAAGTAAACTTCAGTTCCTCTCACCAATTATCAAACTCACTCTTAGAGGTCAAATTATGCTGTGAATTCAATGCCTTCTGTTCCCTCTGTATACCCTATCAGTGGTGGCAGGTAGAGTCTACTGTCATTTTAGTGTTAAACACTAGCTTAAAATAAGAAAAGGAATGAAGTATTAAAGACAAGATTTTTATGTTGTTCAGTTGTATCCTACTCTTGACCCTATTTGGAGTTTTCTTGGTAAACCACTGGAGTTTGCCATTAATTAAATGGCTTACCATTTCCTTCTCCAGCTCATTTTACATATGAGGAAACTGAAGCAAATTGGGTTAAGTGACTTACCCAGGGTCACACAGTTAATAAGTGTGTGAGACCAGATTTGAACTTTGATGAGTCTTCCTGATTCCAAGCCCAGTACCCAATTCACTATGTCACCTACCTACCAAAATCAAGATACCCCTCCTTAATTGGAGTCTACCAGCTTTTATATTTTGAGCTACTCACGCAAAATATTCCTTGAAAAAATGCAAAAAGTAAGGAACGATGATACAGTTTCACATGAGGCAGCTGGGTTCAAATCCAGTCTCAGCAGCTTATTTAGTTGTTTTGACCCCAGACTAGTGACTTAGCATCTGTCTGCCTCAGTTTCCTCTGCTGTAAAATGAGGATAATAATAGCACCTTCCTTTTAGGGTTATTGTGAGGATCAAATGTATTAATATTTTTTAAAGTATCTGCCATACAGTAGGCCCTTAAAAATGCTTATTCTGTCCTCCTGCTCCCATTTGATCTCACTAGTCCTGGCTCTCCCCAGTTCTGTCCTTTTCTTTTTCTTCTGTTTTTCGGTCAATGTCTCTCTGTTTCTTCATCTCTGTCTGTCTGCTCCTCTCAAGAGAATAAAGAGTTGTCGGCATAAGAAAATATCTGCTTCAAGATTTTGAATGAACTCTTCAAATTTGCAGTTGATATGACATTAAAGTTACATCTGAAATGGCTTCCTGAAGCTTTCCCATTTTGAAAGCTTTATGGACCAAAAGAGAGGCTCATCTCTGCTTTTCCAGCAACAAGTATAATACAGTATCCACACTTCTTCCAGTTCTTATTAGAAAACAATAAAACCCAGATGTGGGAAAGCTAACATTTGGATTTTCAATATTGTAGTGGTGCTGTTTCAAAGGAATAAAGTCATTCCAGTGGAATACAATGCACCATATCTATACTTCCCCTTCTGTTTCTTAGAATGCAGCTTTTTGTATAGATTCTTAATTGGTTCTGAATAGAGTAAGGCTCTTATTAAACCCCAAATTAATAAGACAGTCACATAATGTGCCCTTGGCATTAACATCTTGTTAAATCAGTTCTGTTCAGTGGGCATTTATGAAGCACCTATTTATGTGAAAGACCCTGGGGGTTTTTTTGGAGGGGGGAATGGTTCAGGTGATTTCATCAGTGGAGGAAGTTTCTCCATGATGCATGTATGTATATAGTTGTAATTTATTGTCATAGAAAGTTAGGAGGTCATCGAGATCGAATGACTTGCTCATGGTCACTGGTTGTTTGGTTGGTGTCCTTCGTTCTTGAAGAGGACCAAAATGGCATCACTATGCTAAAGTCAAGTTTCAGTGTGTCTGACTGTGGCTGAGCAGACTAACATGAGTTCGGAATGCTCTGCCACAGGTCGGGCACAAAGAGTCCGTGTGAACATCTGGGGCGGATTCGATAAATTCGTGTCTCCTGCATTTCCTTTGAACTGTTTCAATTCTGCTTCGCTATACAGCACAGCACCTTCTCTGATGTGGACGTGCCATGCTGAGCATCCTGTGCCAGTGTCTCCCATGTCACAAATCAATTCCAAAGTTCTTGAGAGTGTCCTTGTATCACTTTTTCTGACAACCATGTGAACACTTGCCCAGTTACAGTTCTCCATAAAACAGTCTTTTTGGCAAGTGTATGTTTTGCATTTGAACATCCTGGCCAGTCATCGGAATTGCACCTTCTGAAGCAGAGTTTGAATGCTTGGCAGTTTAGTTTGAGTAAGGATCTGGTAGCTATATGCCAACAGCAGGATTGGAACCCAGGTCTTCTGACTGCAGGGCCATGAAGTTTATCAGCTGTGCTGTGCTGTCTCTCTGATACCCAGGAAACTAAAAGACAAAGAACAAAAATAGGTACTTGCCTTGAAAGAACTGAAATTCTGGGAAAGAGCATTGAACTTGATTTTAAAATGTGGATTCTGATGTTTACCTGTATAACCTCAGGCAAATTAGCTAACTTGCCTGACTCTGTTTCCTTATTTGTAAAATGAAAGGATTATACTAGATGGCCTCAGTAGTCTCTACCAGCTCTTGGTCTACAATCCAATAACTTATGTATTTAACTTAGAGTTTCACAGACAATCTTCTTTGTTCTTTTTTTGTAATAAAAATAATAGCAATGGTAGCATTTATATAGCACTTTAAGGTTTGCAAAGCATATTTTATTTTATAAATATCTCATTTTAGCCATTGTATATAGAAACAATCATGTCTGTTGTTTTATAAGTTCATAATAAAAAGATTTTAAAGCATCTGTAAATATAATTGAATAAAAGATAATTTGATGTTGGAGAAAACATTCTATTCATTTTACTGTTCTGCCACTCTAACAGGTGAGGGGGTTGAGCAGTCCAGGCATGGGGCACAACCCATGCAAAGGCACTAAGGTGGGCGGTGGAATATTTAGTCTGGGGAATAGCAAGGAGGCCAATTTGGCTGGAACAGAGAGCAGGTGAAGGGAAGTAATGTGAAATAAGTGTTTAAGTGTATGTGGGGAGGGAGACTAGAAGAGGTTTTAAATGCCATCATCATCGTTGTTACCCTCTTCAAAGTAATATTGGTTCGACATTTGTACATGTCAACCTTTAAAACCTTTCTCGAGGTACATAGTCAGTGAAATTGTCTATAATTTGCCTCTGCTATTCTGTAAAATAATTGAATATTATTGCCCTGATTGTTATAGAAAGTCCTCCCCACCCCCACCTACCCTCTTCCTGCAGCTAATGCTCACAGAACAGAGGCTGACATTAAGTATTACAGAAGCCATCCTCTGCTAGAGTTCTTCTTGGATGCCTCTTTATGTCTGGAAGATGACTTTGGGTTCTTGAAAGTGAAGTTCTGTCATGTTCTGTCAGCCTGGGGAGATTTCCAGGATAGACCCAGCAATAGACTGCATGTCAGGCATGTAAGGCCCAGCTGTGCTCCTCCTCATCAGAAAGTTGGCCACCAGGTAATGAACTGTTTTGATCGCAGCATCTTCCAAAGACCATCTACTAAAGCCTGGTGGGATTGTCACCTGTCTTGTTAGTGTGAGGCTGTACTGATGTACAGTAGAAGCCATCTGAATTGATCACTAACTGGCTTTGCCTTTCTCTAAGACTTACAGTCACTTTCATTCCTCTTCTCTCGACATCTGAGACTTCTTTCTGAACTACATTTTGGTCGACATCGTATGATCATAGCTCTAGAACTGGAAGGGACCTTTAAGGCAATCAAATACAACTCCCTGGTTTTATTGATAAATCAATCAATAAATTTTGATTTATTTGATTTTTCATTAAAAATAAAAATTGATAAATCAATCAAACATTTATTAAGCACCTACTGTGTGTTAAGTGTTGGGGATATAAAAAAAAAAGCAGAAGACAGACTCCCTGTCTTCAAGGAGCTTTTAATCTAATGCATAACCCAGGGAGTTTTAATAGTTTACTCGGGACAGTGTCAGATTGAACTCAGGTCCTCAGACTCTGCTTGTTCAGAATATGCATAAGGCTTCTCAGAAGTTTCATATTCTTCAGAACCTTGATTGGGGTGTATGGGGTATTCAAGGAAGACTGACACCTCTGCTGTGATTCTTGCTGAGCCCTTTTCAGGAATGCTATCTTTTGGTGTCCGCCTGGCTGTCAGCTGTCACCTGTGGCTCCAAGCTGTAGCACGTGCAGCGGCCTTACCCTGGTAAACTGTCTCAGCTAAACCAGGTTGAGGGTCATCACTAGGCCTCAAACTAGCTGATGAATTAGGCATATGCATCCTCCAATTGTGGGAAGACTTCTGATAGAATGGGCAGATGAGAACAATTTGTTTCACCGATAGCCATGAAGGCCACCAAAGCAAGCAATGTGGAGTGCTTAGAGCTTGGTCAGACACGGAATATGCCATCTGCTGCATCCTGGGCCATAGCCAGTCGTCTTGACTCTTATCTTGCCACTAGACTTGGATGACTGGAAGAGGGAGTGAGACTGAGGACTTTGTGCAACTCTGCTTCACTTAAATCCAATTCACACCTGAGTCAAGACCTCACCGAGGGGTCACCAATCCTCTTCCGAAAGGACAGGTAACAAAACCTCAGAAGTCCTTCTGGGTGCTGTGAGATAAATAGCTCTAGGGGATCCTCTTAGGTTCCACAAAGAAATTCCTTTGCACTAAATTCTCTTCCAATTTATTCATTTCAGAACATTGCACCTTTTCCAAATGTCTGGACTATGATAGTTAATATTTACATTTATCTAAATTATTTTCAGAAAAGTAATTTGCAGGTATCATAGATGAGCTTATTATGGCACATAGAAAAGCAATACAGCAAGTGAGTATGCAAAGAGATCTTAGAAATCAGCTAGGCCAATCTCATTTTATATATGAGGAAATGGAGAGCTTAAGTGATTTGCTCTGACCACATAACCAGCTCATATACAGTTCCTAACCTGACTGTGGACAAGTAGCAGGTGGAGACTTGGATGATGTTCAGAGAGAAGGGACACTTCATATTCTGTGTGCAAGATTGTGTTTATGCATATTTTCTCCCTAATAATAATAATACCTAGCATTTATATAACACTGAAAGGTTTGCAAAATGCTTTACAAATATTATTAAGATAGGTGCTATTATCCCCATTTTACAGTTGAGGAAACTGAGGCAGACAGAAGTTAAGTGACTTGTCCAGGGTCACACAGAACTAGTTGGTGGGGCTCTTGAACTCTCATCTTCCTGACTCCGTATTCAACACCCTATCTACTATATTGGTACCCTAATGATGAAAGAAAAATTCAGTTTGCTTTGAAAATTTTGAAATAATTCATTTGAAATTATTCTAGTTGTTAAGGAAGAAAAGAAAAAGATATGTTATTTCACAGCTCAAATCTGTTATCAATCTACAATACTGAATAAAATGTGAAAATGAATCCTACTTCACATGAACACACAATTCATGTCACATTGTCATGTTATCAGACTCAAACTGAGGACTCATTTGCTTCTGCTTGTTGTTCAAAAGAATTGGTCATGGGGGAAGGTGTCAGAGAAACTTTATAGCAAGGTCAATGTAAGGAGAATGAATGTGTGTCTGAACTTGTAGAAAAAAAATGCATCCTTTCTGAATCCCTCTTGTTTTTACCCTCAAGGTTGGAACATACAATTCCACCCAATTCTCCCCCACCCCCCTACCTCCCCAGTCCCAGCAGGTGTAAAACTTGAAAAGTTTTCTGGCTTACATCTTTTAGTACTGGCTCGGGGGAAAAAGTCATATCAGAGTATCCTCTCTGACCCAGACACACACTGAGAGGGAATGGCCTCAGAATCGCTGGCTCCCGGCAGGCAGAGAGGATGAGCCTGGGGCACTTAGCTAATCACTAATCCCCTCTCTTGGCGTGACATATGCTGGGACCACTGGCAAACGTGGCTGCAGCCACACCAAATGAATATATATCAAGGAGACGTGGAAAGGACAGGCCTTGCTGGTTTCCTTTTCCATCAGGGAGGGGTCCCAGCAGTACACAGAGCTCTCGTCCTGGAGAAACACGCCTGGGGATCCTGGGCACCAGCTGTGGTGAGTTTTTATAAGAAAGATCCCAACTGATTCTTCCTCTGACTTTCCTTGCACTTTATCACTTAGTGTCAGCTGCATCACAAATGGGTTGGTCAATACCGGCAATGATTACATTCCCTCTCCAGTTGAAATATATGGGCTGCAGACAGCCCCTGTGAGAGGGGAAATGTGGAGACACTCTCCCAGTATAAATGGCTGTACTGGCTCCCTTCCCTTCTTTTCTCCACAGCTGGACATTGCCTTCCCCACTATATTAAAACTGCTTATGCATGTGGATCTTAGGTATGCACAGAGGATAGGTCAGGTTCATAGGCCCATCGATTTATGGGTTCGTAGATTTAGAGGGATGTTACCTTAGAATGCCATCTCATTCCTTATTTTGAGAAAACTGAGGCTTTCAGTGGTTAAGTGGCTTATCCTGGGTCATACAGTTGGCCAGTAAATGTCAGAGGCAGGATTCAAATTCAGATTTTCCTGACCCCCACGTCTAGTAATCACATGTTCATTAAACACTTTCTATGTCCCAGACACAGTTCTAGGCACTAGGGATACAAGTACAAAAAAACTACTTGCAATGAGCTTATATTCTATTGGGAGATAAGTACATACAAAAATGTGGCGTAAATATAAGTTGATAAATACATATAGACACAAAAGTGGCTGTAGGTAAATACAAGGTAGTTTGGGGGAATCAGGAAAGGCTTGATGTAGAAGATGGTTTCTGAACTGCATCTTAAAAGAAAGGAGAAACTATGAGGTGATAATCAGGGGTATATACTCCCTGGGAAGCATTCTCATTGGCCCTTCCCTTCTCCTGAGGCTTGTGAAAGCGCACAATGCTACAAGCAATTGGATATCTATGTACTTGAGAAAGTCCTGACCTTATTATGCAAATACAGCATAGCCCTTCTGATCCAAAACAAAGATAATAGCCCCCCAAAGGGAAAGACTACTGAGAATGCTCTTCAGGGTCCAGCTGGCACATTTGGCCCATGCTCTGTATCGCCAATGTTGGCATAAAACAGGTGAATTTTGTGGACTCAGCACATAATGTCCTTGGTTACTTGACCCTGGTAGCTTATTTGTTGTTGTTTACTCATTTTTCAGTCATGTTCAATCCTTTATGATCCCATTTGAGATTTCGGCAAAAATACTGGGTTTGCCATTTCCTTCTCTGGCTCATTTTGCAGATGAGGAAACTGAGGCAAACAGTGTTAAGTGACTTGACCAGAGTGATACAGCTAGTAAGAATCTGAGTACAGATTTGGATTCAGAAAGATGAGTCTTCCTGACTTCAGACCCTGCCCTCTATCCACTGTACCACCTAGTAAACACTATATATTTAGAAATATTAAGCCCTGGGGGAAAAAAGCGAAAAATTCAGAAAACAAAATAAGCCTGATGGGGTGGTGTATGACTGTAATTCCTGATACTGGGTAGGCTGAGGCTGGTGAATTGCTTGAGCTCAGGAGTTGAGTGGCATTGAGCTAAGCCAATTAGGTAGTCTGGCACCAATAGGGTGAATATCCTGGAACAGGGTTTGGGGGTGGGTTGAGGAAGTGGGACAAACTGGCCTAGGTCCCAAGTGAAGCAGATCAAAACTCTCATGCTAATCAATAGTGGGATTAGGTCTGTGAAAATTCACTGCACTTCCAGCCATCCAAAACCCTGGGTGAGGACAGGGAGACTGAGATCCAAAATGAAAAAAACGATACATGCTCTTTGACTCCTGCCCCTGCCCCAGGATGCTGTTGCTTGTCTCCCTAAACTGGGAACAACAAAAAAAAGATTTTTCCTTGAATTTTCCTACTCTTCCTCCCCTCTCCTCATCCTTTACATTTTTAAACATACTAAATATGATCGTTTTATGAGCAAATCAAATTCATAGATTTATAGCTATAAGAGAACTCACAGGTCATTTAGCCAAAACACTTCACTTTGACAATAAGAAAACTGAGGTCCAAATAGGTTAAGTTGGCTTGCCCAACATATCATATTACTAGATTATGACTTGCATACCAGAAGTTAATTATCCAGGAAATATATGATAGGAAGAGGAGGTACCAGTTACCTACATCATTTTAAACAAGGAAAGCCTCCAGCACATTGGGTGGGTCTCAGGGTAGATCCATGGGAGATTAAAGATGAGAGTGTATCTGGATGAAATGGAGGTGTAGATGGATGTTAATTCATACCCCTGGAGGTACCATCAGGATGAGATTATTTAAAAAGCATATAGACATGTCTTTGTTTTTGTAATCATTTTCAGTTTTGAATATATTCTCTTCCTCCTCCCTCTTCCCTCCTTCAGTTAGTCATTCCTTGTAACAAAGAATAAAAAAAGAAGGAAAAAAACACTTTGACAAAAGTACTCAACATCAATGGAATCTGATAGTATTATGTAGTATTCTATATACTCATAGTAGCCTGCCTTTTCAAAGAAGGGAAGAAGTTGCATTTTTTCCCTCTCTTCTTAAGGGATGTTTGGTCATTAAATTACATAGAGATCAGTTATGTTTTTAATTCACTCCATTTACACTGTTGTCATTGGGTATATTTTTTCCTGGTTCTGCTAGAGTTTTTACTATATATCAGTTTTTCCATGCTTGAAAATTTCCATTTCTAGATACAAATGCCACTGAAAACTTCCTTAATTCTCACACCATTCCTGGGAGGTAAGTGAATTTTTATCCCTATTTTACAGATGAGGAAACTAGGTTAAATGACTTGCCCAAGGTCATGCAACTAATAAGTGTCTGGGTCTGGATTTGAACTCAGGTCTTCCTGACTCCAGGTTTGGTGCTCTATCCATTGCACTATTCTGTGTACCTCCAGGTACCTTAGGAGTATCGCCAACGACTGTTGTGCTATTTGATTCCAGAAAAACAGCAAGGTTTGTAGGTGTTTTGGCTGATGAGTTTTGCCCTAATGTTTCTCATTGCTCATCTCCAATCTTTTATTACAAGACCCCTTTGTTTGGGCTGACAAGGTGTCAGGTTATCCAAACCATACCTTCATCTTCTCAGAGTAGAAGTCTTCTGTTGACTTTGTGTAGCCAAAGATGGTTCTGCCATTAATATGTGAAACTTTCCATTTTTCCTCTATTTTGTCCCCCACAAACATGACTTTGTTTTCCTTCTTTTCCTTGCAAAATGTAAATAATGTTTATACAGAAAAATGAAATGTTTTACAGTACACCTTTTCCCTTAAAAATTTATACATAAACCAGAAGGATCTATCTTCTGTGCTTGTGTGGCTAGATCAAATTCTCTTTCTTCTACTTTGTTCTTTGCCCTCTTTCTAAGAAAGAAAAAAAAAGAAACATGATACAGAGTTACCTACATCTACCTACATAGGTGACAAGTAACCTATACTTGCTCTGGTGATTAGCCATTACTCTTGCTTGGACACAGTCTAGACCTAATGTCAGTATCTGGCAATGGTCTGACGAAAACATTACAGACTGACTATGAAACAATGGGCTTGATTACCAGAAAGACAGAAGCTAGCTAGACCCTCCAAATGAACTTTTTAACCTAAAACATGAACAGCCCTGACACTAGTTACCTCAGAAGGTCATAGGATTCTCAAAAGAATCATGATTTGGGGACAGCAATGACAATGAATTATGTTGGTTCCATAGGTAATTCAATTAGGTAGGACAAAGTACTTTATGGGAAGGAGGTAGAAGAAACAGGAAATTTCTTATTGTCTCTGGCACCTGTGAATTCTTTTTATCATCCTCTGGAACAAAGGATACAAGTGTAATACCCCACTCTAGGCTAGTTTTCCAACTTGGACTCACACTTGCAGGTTAGTTCCCTAGAGAGGGACTTGTGTTCTAGAATTAATCTTATGGGTGGCCATTCCTATTGCTATAGCTCACAAGCCCCCACTGATAAGCTTTCTATTAACAATCAGCCAGTGGATTTAAATAGGGTTTTTTCTTGTTTGTTTTTTAGTAAAGACATTTACTAAGATGGTATGTTAAGATGAATTGATATAAAACATTATCCCCTGAAACCTGGTGCTCATTCTCATAAATATACATAATGTCCATGGGAAGGGTAGGGCTCAAGCTTAGAGGTACAATTATAGGATCCAATGTGCTTTATGGCATAAAAGTCCCTTGTTGTCTTCATACAACACATTTTGTAGTAACTTCCCTGGCATATCCATGGGAGGGATCAAAATGTCACAGTTCATAGTGATTTAGTATCATGGATCAAGAACTGAAAGGAATCTGAACTGACTTATCCAAGAGGCAGAACAGGGACTGCTGAATTGCCAGTAATCAATGGCCCAGAGACTTTTTTTTTTGAGCAATCGGGGTTAAGTAACTTGCTCAAGGTTACACGGCCAGTTATTTCTGGGCGTCTGAGCCCGGGATTCGATCTCCAGGTCTTCTCAACACTGGAGCCGGTGCTCTTACTCGCTGAGCCACCTGGCCACCCCTAAGCAATTGGGGTTAGGTAACTTGCTCAAGGCTACACGGCCAGGTGTTTCTGGGTGGGTGCTAAGTGTCGGAGCCCGGATTTGATCCCCAGGTCATCCCGACACCGGAGCCGGTGCACTTACTTGCTGTGCTATCTGGCCGCCCTGGCCCAGAGACTTTTATGGTATGTTCTGTGATAACCATTCTAGAGAAAATGAGAGAGAAAGTATTGACAGCTGTATTTTTCCAGAGAGCCACACCTTTCTCCTTCCTTGTTCTATTTGTCCTAGTAAGCAAGGTGACCTATCACTCTTTTTACATTTCTCTTCCTTACTATCCGTCCTAATGGTTCTGTGCTAACACTCCCTATCACCCTTGTATTCCTGATCAGCAGGCAGGGCTAGCTGTGATTACTCATGCTTCCTGAGTGCCAGCCAGGTTTTTAGTGGCTCCACAGGACAGCTCCTTTAGTAGAGGACTATGTACAATATATAAATACCAGCTCCAAATCCCCAAGTCACTGCCCATACCCAGTAACTCTATGATCCTTCCCCACAAATTCCAGTGAGTGATTGCCCTGATTCAGAAGATCTAGGATGGACATAATTTTGCTGATAACATACATTCTGTAGAGACCTCTTAGTGATTCTTTCCTTTAGGGAAGCAAAGACCATTTCTCTCTGCTCATAGCCTGAAGTCTTGTAGACCTAAGACTTCCTGAAAGGGAGGGCAGGACCATAGAGTTCATGCTTTCTTTCATCTCAGAGGATGACCAATAGTGACCTTCTTGAACCTCTGTGACATAATTGGGATAAAATCAGGCAGGGATATCAGCATCTTCTCTTCATTTTGTTCACTACCACATGCTATGAGTTGGTGACCCATTTGGGAGAAGTGCAACATTATCCATCTCTCCCCAGGTGAAACATGAAGCCCACATTTAAGGGGATAGGGGCAAATAGAGCCCAGTGAATTTTAAAAGTAAGATCTATACTCAAACTTTATAAGCTACTTTCCACTAAGTTTCAATCAGTTCATTACATCCCTGCTCAGTTCCAATTTTTGTATAATAGCCTGCTTATATTTGCTTAATCTGGATCTCATTCCATTCCCCAACAAACCCTCCCCACTCCACCACTGCCACATTTGTGTTTGCTCAAATAAGGCCTCATGGAAAAGTACAAATAAAGAAAATTTGAAAATTTAACAAACCCCTAAAGTGTTCATGAATTAAAATCCTGCCAGAGTTATTTATAAAATGTGAATCTGTATCCAAAAGTATTTACCATTTGCTCCATGGATTGTCAAATCTGGTACAGGCCAAACGTACTTGGTAGCTCCATGAGACCAAGCCACATGCTTTCAAAATCTTTTGCCCAGCTCCATCGCTAAGAAAAAGCCTCCCTCACTGTGTGCTCATAAATCTGGCATAAATCGTTCTCCCTCAACCAGGAGACCTTAAGGGTCTTTCAGAAAAGAAGTCATTTTCTGCTTGTATCTCTGTGCTACCTGCTGGCAAGCACATAAATATTAGTATGAAGGCAGAAATTTCAGAAGAATATTCAATTTCCAGCTAGGCAGTGAAACTGGTGTAGGGTAGGGAGTCAGGAATTGTGAATTCTGAGGGTTCTCATGACTGGGATAGGAAGGTTGGGAAGAAAAATGAATAAATTAACACAAGGCACTTTGAAATACAAAGTGATATCTAAAGGTCGGATAATCCCAATCATTTAGTGATGCTCAAGCCCCACAGAATCAGAACAAGTAGAAAAAAATGCCAGGTAAAATGGCATCATTGGGACCAGCCAGCCTGTGGAGGGATTTCGGTGTCCTCACTCCCCATGTTCTGGTGACCCATTCAGATGGCAGAAGCACCATGCCATCCATCTGTACCTCTTTGAAACCAGAATCCCACATTCAAGCATCCCTTTTAAATGGTAGATACAAGAGCCAACTCTTGCTGCTATCACAAGGTCTCACAAGGCTTTTAATCATCAAGAACTGATAGCTACTGTTCTCCGTTTGGATGAATACCAATTAGAGAGATGGGACAACCTGAGGAATGGAGAAGAGAAAGCAGTGGGGAACTGGCTTTGTTGTTTTGGGGAGGGGGTTGCCAAAAATAAAAAATTACCTAGGGCACCAGTGCCCTTCAGGCCAACCCTGAGGGGAGGCTAATGAGATGGTAGAAGAGATCTGCAAAGGATAGGGTAGGGAGTACCACAAAGATGTTATTTATTAATAGAGTTTCTTTTTATAGATGGTAATTGCAAAATCTTAATTTTTTTTAAAAGAGAGTTTTACTGAATCAGGCAGCTTCTCTCTAAATATTATAATTCTGTTTACATTTTCTCTTAGCCAGTCTCCCTGAGAGAGGCTGCGTGAAGCTCTAGTTGAGCTTAGTTGGGAAGGGTTTGGCAACAGAAGACTTAACCCAATGCAAAAAAGATGAGCCTATTGGGAATTTTTAGAAAAATGGAGTGATCTGCATTTCCAAGTTAAAAAAAAACAAAACCTCGATTATAACCCTCCCTAAATTTGGAAAAGTACCTTAAAATTGACAGGAGTCTTACAAAAGGGTGGGGTTCAAAGTAAAATCTGCCTTGCTCCAGTAAATTTCACTCCCCTTAGATGATGGAATACAGATCAGGGTTCAGTCTAAACCCTCATTTTCTACCTACATTCTGCTTGGTCTTTTGCCCATGATTAGAATTCTCTCAGATCCAGGATAATAGAATCTTAAGAGTATAAAGGACCTCAGAGGCCTTGACATATACTTGACCAAAAAATCTCTTCTACCAAATCCCTCACAAATGAGCATCTAACTTCACTTGAAGAACTACATTGATGGAGAATCTGCTCCTTTCCAAGTTAGAGCTTTTCATGTTTGGGTAACACTAATTGTCAGGAAGGTTTTCTTCACACTGAGGCAAAATCTGCCTCCTAACTTCTAACCATTGCTCCTCGTTCTGTCTTCTGGGACCAGACAGAACAAAGCTAGTGCTTCCTTCACATGATAGCCCTTCAAAGACTAGAAACAACCATCATATTCCCTTTAACTTTTCCTTTTCTCCAAGCTCAATGCTCCTGGTTCCTTCAACCGATTTTTGTATGTCATGTACTCAAGGCCCTTCACCCTTCTGGCCATGCTCATGTAATGTAAAATAGATAAAATTGGAGGCATTCTTTAATAAAAACAGGTATAAATCAGGGTTGTTCACTTTCACTATTCTTATTCAACAAAGAAATAGACATGACTAAGCAGCACTAAGGAAAAGGGAATAAGAATTTCTATAGTACCTACTATGTGTTAGGTTCTGTGCTAAGTACTTTTACAAATATTATCTCATTTGATTCTCACAACAACCCTGACCAGTAGGTGTTATTATTGTCTTCATTTTACAGTTGAGAAAACTGAGGCAAATAGAAATTAAGTGACTTGCCCAGAGTCACACAGCTAGTAAATGTCTTAGGTCACATTTGAATAAAGTCTTTCTGATTCCGGTCCCAGCATTCTGTTCACTGAGCCACTTAGTTTCCCCAATAAAAAGAAAATGAAAGGAAAAGATTTGACAATGAAGATATCGAAATAGTGTCGTAGTACTATTTTTAAGGCAGCTAATTAGTACAGTGGATCAAGTTCCAGGTGTGGAGTCAGAAAGACTCATCTTCCTGAGTTCAAATGTGTCATCAGATACTTACTAGCTGTGTCACTCTGAGCAAATCACTTAACCTTGCTTGCCTCAGTTTCCTCATCTGTAAAACAAGTTGGAAAAGGGAATGGCAAATCACTCCAGTATCTTTCCCAAGAAAATCCCAAATGGGGTCATGAAAAGTTGCCATGAATGAGTAAGAGCAGCATTTGTAGATGCCATGAATGAATATCGAGAAAATCCAAGAAATCAAGAACAACAAAACAAATGAGTCGAAATAATAAACTGCTTGAGTCAAGTAGCCAAATTCAACCTCAGCACCTTTGGAAACATCCAATGCCCAGATTATCCATTAGGGGATGAGGTTTTATTATTGACTAGCAGGCCAGAAGTGAGAGACAGAACCAATGACAGACCAAGTAGCAAAAGAGGAAAACAGGAGTTTTTCCAGTATTGTTTTTAGAGCTGTCTTCTACTGTCCCAAAGTGCTGACAACACAGCATGGAACTGCTTGGAAAACTTGATTAGGTCCCACAGTGCTGGAGTAGATGGAGTTTCAAGAGGCTAGGAAATTGTAACCACTGGAAATAGCATGAAAAATGGTTCACGTGAGGGGAGGGAAAAAATTAAACTGAAATAACTAAGAAATATATTAACTAAAATTATGTTTGATTTGCTGTTGAGATTTCTCCCCCTTTTGATGCTCAAGAGAGTGCCTCCATGGGGACTTGAAAAGCCTCCGTACCCTCTTCTGAATTGATAGCTTCCCTGGGGCTGAGAGAAATAGTTCAGAAGTGGGATGAGCCCCAGAGATCCTTTAATTAGAGGAGAGGCCCTAACGTTAAGGCTGAGAGCGGACAGGCCTGAAAGAAATAAGGAAAAAAAAGATCCTCTAGCTGTAGGAGCTTGTCCTTAGTTCTTGTAACATACACTTAAGAATACAATTTAAAGCTAAATGGGGGCAACGGCCAGAGGTAGCTTCAGCTGGTTAATATCCCCCAAGAAGAAGTACCTCCAGAGATCTTGGATGAAAATAGGGAGTTGAAAAACTTAGCTTTGTAGAAATTTCTTCTGGATTTGAGCTGGTTGGTGCAATGTTTACTCAAATGATTTATGGACTTGAGATTATGGAAGTCATAGCAACACAGAAATTGCCAAGTGAAAATAAAACCAAGCCCTGTGTGCTCGTATTGAACATAATCAAGGAGGCAGCTGACAAACAAGCCTCCTTTTTTTTTTCTTTCTTTCTTTGGTCTATTGAGGCTGTCGAAAGTACAAAGCAGATCTTAGCCTTTTGAAAATCTTCGAAGAGTGTTTGACACTCCAATAACGGGACTGATTAATTTGACTTTGCCAAATAATTCAATCATTTTGTACTTTTCTGTACATAGTGGAATAGACCCCGTGGAGTTTAGTTCTTCTTTTTGAAGATCATTAACGGGTACATGACCTTGGGGACAGATATGATTTGCAGCCTGCAGAAAGGGAAATTCTATTCCTCCCTTTTCAGTTTTGGGGGTGGGTTGGGGAGGACAGCATTGGCTATTGAGGACATGGTGAAGAAGGGAGGAGGAAGACTTCCTAGTTGGCCACATCAATAAAGGACAATGTCACATTGCAAAAGTTGCCCTTTGTAGAAAAGCTACCAGATCAAAACCGATCAAAGCCAGACAAATGAAGAAGGAAAGCAAAGGCATGTTTGTAGGAAAGAAACTGGAAGAAGAATGGAAAACTTCATCTGCTTGGGCTGCCAAATTGCAGCAGATTGTGAGATCAGGGGAGACATATGTCAGGATTGGGGAGAAAAGCAATTCATCCTAACAGCAATTCAGGTGCAGAAAGATCAGTCTAAGGAACTAAATTGAAAATGTACAACATCAATATGTTGTCAACAGTTCTGTAGAGAGCTGAGTGAAGGCAGCTCTTCTGCAGAAAGGAGAGGAAACTCAAGGCTCTTGACGTGTGGTGGTGTTTGTGAAGAATACTTGGGGGTCGCCAAAATGTTGTGAGACTTTTGGGGGATTAACTGCACTCTTGGCTTGACTGACAGGTGGGGTGTCACTCTAAGGAGAACTGGAGTTGTGTGTTTTTTTGCTGATCAGTCTTAATGTTTTCTTAACATCTCTTTGAAAGAGGAACTTGTCATGGTAGATGGTCCAACATTGAAACATTCACCATGATTGGGAAATCTTGATTCTTTTAAATGTTAAAATGCTGGACATATTGGATGGTTGATGGCTGTTTCAATTGCTCTAGATAAGTGGTATTGTCTTCAGGCTACTGAGAGTTTATATTTTTGGTTGTTTGGGCTAGACTGTCCTCTTCCAGATTGTGTTATAAGGGGAGAAGTGACATTACCTTCATCTAATTCTCACTGCAACAGAATGTAGTGGGATTCTTTTATATTTTCCTTATTTTTTTTTCTTTTCTTTTCTTTTCTCTTTTTTTTCAAAACCACTACTGAATCTATGGAATCCAGCCAAATCCCTGGAAACAATCCAGACCTACACATTTCTCGCTCCCATTACAACTAAAACAGTAGTAGCAAAGCTGAAATAGCTCTATTTACAAAAAACATCCCATAACAACCCCTCTTTCCCCCAACAATTTTAAATTATGAACTAACACATCAAAACAATATTAGGGACATGTTTAATTCACTTATGTATTCTGAGGGTGGGGAATAGAAAGAACACCTTTTATGCTGAGATCTGTTTGAAGGGAGCTGACTTCACACATTGAATAGAGATCTCAGCCCATAATCTTGGGTTCCTCAGCACACAGCTCCAGTTTAGCTTCTAATTTACTCTCGGGTGACTTAATGGTATTGCTTAATTATAACAGTGGCAAGCTCCATCGTCTAAAATATATCACAGGCAGCCAAACATCTGCAGGGTTTTGTAGCAGGGAGGGTGCCAAATGAAATGCTCATTTTTTGTATTATTTTGCTTTTATTAGTTTTTAATACATATATGTAATAAAGAAGACGAACAAGACAACACAAATATGTACCAGCGGTAATCAAACGTAAGATATTAAGTTGCAAAAATGCCCATTCTACGGAAAGGAATATGCTCCTCGGGAGATCTGGTTTGCGACATGGGACATTTTAAAATAACATTAACTTTTCAGTGACAAAATAGCAGGAGAAAGACTTTTCAACACGGCAAGTACACACCATTGGTAGCAAAGGCCCTGCAGAAGTATCCTGAATGGGCTGAAAAGAATTTGGTTCTTCATCAAGGATAAGATACAACTGCTGAGTGATTAAAGGGCTTGAGAGCTGTACCTTTCTCGCTAGATTATAAACATTTGGAACATCATCAAGAAACAGTCAAATTAAAAATAAAAATATCTTGGCACTAGGGTGTCTTAGTTTATACCTGAGAAGTTAATAGCTAAGAAAGCTCTCTGATATATCTATTTCTTTTTGTATGAAAAACAAAAATGTATATCTACATACATGTATACACGTGTGAGAGGTAAGTTATCTAATTTCTCAATTCCTAGGCAGTTCTGTCCGACTATAAATTATCGAACTGGTGTGTGGTGCTGCATTGATACAAGGAATTTGCTATACCCATGAAATCATAGATACAGTCCAAATATGTATACATATATATATGTGCATTTATATTTATGTGTATGCCTCCATTCCCAGAGATGAAATTTCTATTTAATTTGGCAATATAAATAATGTCTTTTTTATGTGCTCAAAAGTTTCTGAAAAAAAAAATTCCTTTGAATTTAAATGTTGTAACTTTCCGTCTTTCCCATCAGACCAAAGATGGGTTAATTTTCTTTTAAAACTGATTTCAATTACTATTCTCATAGAAGGAATATACATATGTATATATACATACAAATGTACAATATATATTTCCACCATTTTAAAAAAATGGAAGACTGATTTTTATTATTGGCACCTTAAAAACAGGTTAAAAAAACAAAAGTTAAAACTTCATAGATGACTCATCTTCTAAACTGTAAAAATTTGAAAAGAAAAAAAGAAAAAGTACAAAATATAAAAAAAATAGCCAATTAAAAAAATCACTTCTGAGTATACTCAGTAGGGATCTGGTAAAAATTAAGCAGAGGCTAATGAAGCTCCAAGCCCCCACATAATAGCACAGAGGGAGGAAGAGCTGGATATTGCCTGCTATGAGGCAAACTGCTTAAGGAAGATTGTGAAAGTCTCACTGAAACCAACTTAGCAAAATCCTCCCTCCCTAGCCACCTTTATGAAGATCATGTCTAATCAGACAATATTGCTATTGCTGAGGTGTTATAAGGTATGGCTCTGGTGTTTCCTTCACTTAGTCACCTCCCTGGGCTGTCGAGTGAGCCACATGGATGGATGTTATTAAATATTCTGGGACCTTCATCCAGGTGGATGCTAGTAATTCTGTACCTGATGCTTTTTACCTGTGTGACCCTGGGAAAAATCACTTAATTTACCTGGGCCTTAGTTCCTTATCTTTAAAAGGAGGGTGATGCTGAACTAAATGGCCTCTGATGTCTCTTTGGTTCTAGAGCAATGATCTCATACAGAGGGTAAATTTGAAGCCTTTTCTTCTTTTTTCATAGATGACTCCTCTTTTTTTCTTTGTAGCAAGGGCAATAGGACTAATTCTCTGTAAACCCTTCATATTTTAGGATGTTTCTTACAGGCAGCCTCACACTGCCTCCCTGGTCCCCAGAACACTTTCTTCACCTTTCTATTCTTCCTTAACAAAACTTTAACTAGCTTGTGTTCCATTCTCACAGGGCCTTGGCTAAGTGAATGAAGTGTTAACCTTCAATAGATGAATTCATTTTGGAAGGTGTGAATAGTTGATTGCTCAAAGTGACATATTCCCCTTGCAAATCAGCTTCTGACTTTCCAGATTTTGCATCTTGCTACCATCTCATACCAGAACATCCCTTTGCCAGCTTGACCCCTTTCTCATTGGAGATTTCCTCCCAGGGCCTCCATTTTGGGGAGGAGCAGACTTTAACACTCAGTGGCAGTACAGCTACCAACCCCACCTTAAGAGGAAGTCCCTCCCCTAAAGTAACTTACTTTATTTTTTTTTTAAAGCAATAGGGGTTAAGTAACTTGCTCAAGGTTTCACGGCCAGGTGTTTCTGGGTGGGTGCTAAGTGTCTGAGCCCGGGATTCGATCTCCAGGTCTTCTCAACACTGGAGCCGGTGCTCTTACTCGCTGTGCTACCTGGCCGCCCCAGTAACTTACTTTTAAAAAAACAAAACAAAACAAAAAAAACCCCCGAGAGAGACTGCAATTATTATTACTCTTTTGCCTGATTTGTGTAACATGGTACCTGGTACACAGGACTCGCTCAGTAATTGCTTGCTATCTTGCCTTGCCTAGATTCTTTAATGAATATTTGCATTTTGAAGGGTAATTCTGGAGGTATAAATCCAGATTCCAAAGAAAGACTCCATAGCTGTGGGAATTTGAGGCAGTATTACTAGCTACAGTAAGATGTTTTGGGGACAATGGGACTTTTTTGTTGTCATCCCCTCCAAATATAAGCAGATACTGTATCATCTTTATCTCTGTATCCCCTGGCACACTATAGACACTTAATAC
This sequence comes from Petaurus breviceps papuanus, assembly GCF_028583685.1. Classification (NCBI taxonomy): domain Eukaryota; kingdom Metazoa; phylum Chordata; class Mammalia; order Diprotodontia; family Petauridae; genus Petaurus; species Petaurus breviceps. Next base: position 40,948,798 of record NW_027186304.1, on the reverse strand, counting down.
ATGCCTGCTAATTGACTGATGGATAAATGACTACTTATTCTGCTTACATCTAGGCCAGCCATGTGTGACATTTGGTGAAGCCTATGTTTCATGTTGCAAATCATGGTAAAAATGAGAACAGATATGTTTATCTTTAAGTAGTTGTACCTAATTTCCTATGAAATCATTGAGTGGAGTCATTACTCATCAAATGTTTAACTGATGTATCTATAGAAGCAGCTGAGGAATTACTATTATTCTGCTCCAACTAGCTCCTTCCCTCTGTCCCTCAAATTTCTCTTATTTTCCTTGAAGAATTATGGAGGGAGTGTGGGGGGAAAGGCAGCAGAAAGCAGAGGAGAAAACATTGAACTGCAAGGAGCCTTGGCCTTGGCCACAAACCAGCTTAACAGCAACAACAATAATGATGATCATTGTTGTTAGCATATGTTGTTATCGGTTATATTAATTATTGTTATTATGTTAATAAAGTAGCAATAACAATAACAAAAATAATAACAATATTGCTTTTTAAAGCAGTAGTTCCTTTATAAGTTTTTGCACTTTACACAGCATTTTCCTCATGGCATTGTGAATAAAGTAGGTATTATGAGTGTTATCATCTGTATTTGTGGTTGAGGAAATTGAGACTCCAGAAAGGGAATATATCTTATCCAGGGTCTCACAGCTAGTAAGCACTCCAACAACAATCAGAATTTGAATCCGGGTCTTCTGACTCCAAATAAAGTACTCTCTCTACTATGTCATGCAGTCTCTCCAAAGAATGCTCTTTAGCAAGTCATTTACTTCTTTAGATTTCAATTTTCTTACATGTGAATTAAGGGGGTTAGAACAGTTGATTCCTAAGATCCTTTTCTTGATCTTAAACTCTGTACACCAAGTGCTAGCAGGGTTGGGTGGAAGGGGAGGGATTTGGATGTATAAAAATGCCTTGAGGTTAGCTTACCCCTCTTTTTAAAAAGATATAAGAGGAATAGAAAGAATTATGGATATAGTTTCCCTTAAAAAACAGAATGGAGAAATATGTATATGTAAATAAGGAGAGAAGAAAACGTGAAGAACCATCGCTTCCATTAAAAAGTGGTGTTAAAGGACCAGTTGTTTTCTCAAGCTGGGTGTCATGAACTGGGATGTTTAAATTTTTGAAGGGCCATCAGGGATATGGGGGAACTTCCTGACAGACTAATATTCAGTTTTGTAGGCTCAAAACTTTGGTTTTTTCAGTCCACTAAGAGGACACCAAATTCATAGGACTGGTAGATAAACTTTACTGCCATTACATGTACTTAATAGTATTGACTATCTGCAGGGCACTCTTTCTTTAGGTAAAACCATTCAGGAGAACAAATTGTAATATAATCAGATGGTTTCGGGATGAATAGAGAATCAGAGCAAATACAGTTGGATGTTCGAGTGGAAAATTTCCATAAAGCCAGAGTAGCTTAATGAATTGTTTCTCCTCCCTGTAGAGACTTCTGTATAAAGAACTGGGATCTGCTCATAGAACAGGAACTTCCCTACCTGGCTCTTGGAAGGGATAAGGAGAGGGACTGGATCCACCAGAGTAGGGAGCTCCTGTATGAGGAAATCCTCTTTACTAATGCAAATGGGTACATTTTCTGCAACTGTCTTAGAGATCTGTCTAGAGCTACAATTCCCAAACTATGCACCTGAGGATCACTTAAACTCTTAGGGTGTTGGATATTTAAAATAATTTAATTAAACAGTTAATAATTAAAATAATTTTTAAAAATTTAAAATTTTCTGAGGGAAAGAACACACTCAACATCTGTCAGATACCTTGTGAACTGCTGGCTTGAGGGAGTTCACAGTTTCAAACACACTACATTCTTTTTGATGTTTTTGTTAACCCATACTTTCAGCCATACCAGTGATTTCTTAAATTTTCTCTTTTGTGATTTTATATATTTGTGATGTTGGGTTTTCAGTAGTTGTGTTTGAAAAACCCCAACAACTAAACCAGGTATTGAGTGAAAATCAAAGTGGAACAGGACATGAGGTGGTGGGTGTCTAAGGTTTGAGAGGTACCCCATAGATGCATACATCTCATTAGTAAGTAATTGTGGTTATTTAAGTTGTTATGGCAGGCAGAAAAGAAATGGCTGTGGTAAAATCAAATAAACAATAGCAAATCAGCCTAATCAATGGCAAATGCCTATTTTTGTTCTGAAAGAATCTTTGATCAAGGTAGGTTAAGAAAACAATATTGGAAAATCACAGCTTTGATTTTTTATTGTTTTTTTTTTTTTTGGTTTAAAAATTTCCAGGCAAGCCCCAAAGAATTTTTTAAAAAGTTTAAGCTAGGTCACTTTAGCCATTTTTGAGTTATGTGAGGGTGAAAAAAAATACACTCTTTCCTCTCTAAAAAAAGTACTCTGACCTTTTTGTGCTTATATAACTCAAATAGCTGAAGCCATAAACTTCAAACTGAATGTGAGTAGAGTCCTCATTGAGAAAGGAAAATGATGCCAAATTAGAAGAAAAATGGTTTAATATATTTTTTTAAATGTGAAGATTAAAAATTATAAGTCAGTTTCCAGTCAATGGAATATCCCATGAACTTTTAAAGCTACTTCAGGCAAGGCATAAATGAAGGTCTTTGAATCTAGTTTTTGACTTTTTTTGTTTTCTCTTGATACTTTTTTTCAAGGAAAAAAATGAAATGCAAATATGTATGCTAATGTATACATTAAAATAATGTCCAGAGAGGATAATGAAACAGGCAAAAGAAAGATTTTAAATCCTGTTTAGATTTCTAAATAGAATTCTTAAGGTGGCCCCATTATTCATATTATATGTAGTGAGTGCCTTTCCTTTCTTTATTGGAGTGCTTGATGAAGGGATTTGGAGGAGAACATCTTACCTTGTTGGTCTAGAATGGGATAAACAGGGACAATTTTTGGGGAGGTCATGTTATGAAAACTTCTAACCAATTTGGAGTTCTAAAGTGCACAGAACAGTTGAGAAGGCCCAGGTTCTTTTCTCAGCTAAACCAATGACTTTTACTTGTGGCACTAGGAGAGAGAACCTCTCTGAACCTCAGATTCTTCATCTTTAAAATAGGGATAATTATGTTGATATAGAGTAGTGTCTGGTCCTTCTAAGTGAGTCATCTCACTCAACATTCAATCAATTAAGCAAGAAAGTAAACATTAACTAAGTAGATACTGTGTGCTTGGCTCTGTTACTGTGTTATAGTTATAGAACCAAAAATGAAAGTCTCAGTCCTCAAGGAAAATACATTCTATGGGGAAGGAGACAGCATACAAAATGAACACGCATACAAATATACAAAATAAATACAAGGCAATCTAGGTGAGAGGTACTAGTAGCTAGGTGTAATGGGAGTGCAAATTTAAAGATCTTCCCTGTCCCTAGGCTAAAGTGCACCTGGAGCCTGGGGTGGGAGGCTTGTTTTTCAGTAGATACTTTTTGATTGGCCAGTGGGTCCAGAAGCTTGTTACATTCTCTGAGCCAGGAGAAGGCTATATAAACCCTGATTTGAGGCTTTGTTTTGGGGCTCACTTTGAGAAGTGTTCTGTGATTTGATCAGATGAGATCAGATGATCTGTTTCTCTGTCTTGATAATTCTGTCTGTATAGTCTGAAGTTCGGGCTACTGACCTTTTTCCCCGGAATAGGTAAACGATATATGTTTGACTGATTAAAGTAAGCCCATTTTGAGTTGCTTTCTTTTATCAAAGCAGATCCAAGAACCTGTGTTGGCAGCCACCCTGGGGACTCTGGGGTGCTTGCTGCTACACTAGGAGAGCAATTAGAAAAAGCCCCATGTTAGAAACTAGTGCTTGAGCCAGGAAGCTAGGAATTCTAATGTTAGAAAGCACATTTGGAGCGAGGTACAAGAATTCTTACAGGCTACTATGTACTGCTTGCTAAAGCTTTAGTTCAATGTCCCAAATGCTATCGAAAAGCCAGTCAAAGCTCTGCTCTAAACATACTTTTAAGCCTGGAGTATTTGCATAAGAAAAATGACTCAATTTGTGTGCCTGGTTAAGGGACAGAATTACTACAAGACTTTTGTGAAGGAGAGACATTCTTTTTTATTGCTTAACGAGAGTACACTGGAGGTTCCAGATTTTCTTCAGAAGAGAATTCTGGGAGAGATAGAAAATACTTTGGAAGGCAGGCATTTAGGGGAAAGCCAGCTCTTTAACATGTCACTGATTTCCATATGCCTCCTCAGAGACTTTGGGATATTTCTCTTTGGGTGAGTGAGTCCTCTCTGTCTTGGTTGAGCTGAGATATCTTGTTCCCAATGGGAGAGTTTGTACACTCTGTGTATTATTTGGCATATTCTAATCTGTATAATTTCCTCTGATTTTTGCTTGCTATCTCCTTGGATAAATGAGTTTACTTGCAACTCATTTGTGATCGGAAGTGGTCAAGTTTTTAAATATGTTTGGAATATTTCTCTTCTTTAAGAGATAACAACCAGGAAAGATTACGAGAATCTAAAGTAAACAAATCATTTTTGTAGATTAATGATATTTTTTGGGGGTGGTAGATATAATTTTAGTCCAGTACCCCATCCCTAAGAACCTCATGGCCCCATCTCTTCTTTGGAGAGGGGTGGCCAAGAATTCCGAGATAGCTATCAAAGCCTCCCTATGAGAAGCATTTAGGCAACTCATGGGAATGTATACAGAAACAACATAGAGAATGCACATCTTGCATTGTGATAAATGATAGTATATATTGCTCTAAATACTTTCTTACTTCTGCTTTTTTCACCTTTAAGGTATCTTCTGAGTTATCCCACATTTAGAGCCAGTGTGGTATAGTAGATAACATGATGACATTGATCTCAGGAAGATGTAGGTTCACACCCTGTCTCTGTTCTTTACTAGCTGTGTGAACATGAGGAACTCATTTAATCTCTCAGCCTTGATTTCCTCCTGTCAAATTAGGGATAATTATACTTACCTCAGAGGTGTGAGGTTCAAATGAGATTATGCAAGTAAAGCAATTGGCAAACCATAAAGAACTATATAAAATAAATGATGACTATTTAGAATGTTGGGAAATGTAGTCATTAGATACTTGACCATGTGTAGTTAGATGTTTCTGAATATTTCCTGCTGGAAACAGAAATTGGATGGACAACTTTTGTACGGAGAGATTCATTGGAAGTTAGTCTAGTGTGGCTTCTCTCCCTTAATGTGTTACTTTTTTTTTTTTAAGCAATCGGGATTAAGTAACTTGCTCAAGGTTACATGGCCAGGTGTTTCTGGGTGGGTGCTAAGTGTCTGAGCCCTGATTCGATCCCCAGGTCATCCCGACACTCCGCTGTGCTACCTGGCCACCCCTAATGTGTTACTTTTTGGGCCTCTTACAAATATCTTTAGGAGAAAGGCACTATGGAATTACATCAAATAAAAACCTCACCCCATAGATCTTAAAAAGCATGCATTATTTGCCACAGGAAATTTGGCAGCGTTATTGTTGCTATAGAAACCAATAACTACTAAATTTCCTGACTCATATGTGTTTAATTTTTCAGTCCTAATATAATACAGTAGAAGCATTTTCAGAGATACTTCTAAGTATCTATCTCTGGATTCCTAAATGAAACTATTGTTTTCTATCTAAGAATTTTAACAACAGAGTTGTATTCAGTGCATGTCAAAGGATAGCTCACATTCATATTATACTTTAAAGTTTTTAAGGTACTTCCATACATTCTCTCATTTCATCCTCCAATGAATCAGTAAAGTAGGAACTATTATTATTCTCATTTTACAGATAAGGAAATTGAGGCTGAGAAAAGTGAAGTAACTTGCCTAGGGTCACACAGCTAGTAAATGTCAGAGGGAGGATTTGAACTCAAGTCTTCCTAACTATAATTCCAGTGCTCTTTTCTTTGGTTCTACATATGCTATGGGCTAACTATGTGGCACAGTGAACAGAGCCTGGAGTCAGGAGGACCTGAATTCAAATCCAGCTTAAACAAACATATTAACTGTGTGACCCTGGACAAGTCACTTAACCACTGTTTGCTTCAGTTTCCTCAGTTGTAAAATAGGGACCCTGAAGAAGGAAATGGCAAACCATTCCAGTATCTTTGCTAAGAAAATCCTATAAAGGGGGCAGCTAGGTGGTACTGTGACTAGAACACCAGCCCTGGAGTCAAGAGGACCTGAGTTCAAATTCAGCCTCAGACACTTTATGCAAAGCTAGCCATGTGACCTTGGGCAAGTCACTTAATCCCAATTGCCTTACCTTCCCCTCTCAAAAAAAAAAAAAGAAAACCCTATAAAAATTGGGTCATGAAGAGTTGGATATGATCAATATGACTTAACAATAAAAACAACTGGAGGTACGAACATAAAAAACCAATCTTAGCCTTCAAGTAGTTTTCAGTTGAATTGGGGAGAGTATGTAACTACATGTCTCTCTCTCTGTCTCTCTCTGTAGGCCATTGTGATAGAAGCAGAAGACAAACTGCTCTGAGAAAATTCAAGAAATCATGTTCATGGAATCAAAGGAAGACTCCATGGAGGCTGTGGCGCCTGAGGCAGACCTTGAAGGAAGGTAAGGATTTGAACTGGTGAAAATGAGAAGACAATACATTTTAATCATGAAGGATGGATTGTGTGAGTGCATGGAAGTGAGAAAGGTCAGGATGAGATAAGGAAGCAACCAGCATGTGACTTTGGGTTGGTTAATCTGAGTTAAGGTGAGTAATATGGGTTAATCTGTTAAGGAGAATATTATGAAATAAAGCTGGAAGAGCACATATTGAGACTATGGGAGGTCTTAAATTCCCAAGTCAGAAGTTTGCATTTAACTCTGTAGGAAATAAGGAACTCTTGAGAATTTTTGAAGAGAGGAGTAACGCAGTCAGATCTATGCATTAGGAAGATTACTTGGATGACTGTATGCTTCTGTGAAGAGAGAAAGGAATGGAGCTCGAGACTTGAGAGTTGGATGGTGGTGACCTCAACAGAAGTAATTGTAATTGAGAGTAATTGTGTAGGGTAATTGAGAGTGGGTAAGATGATGGGGTCAGTTTGGAATACATTGAGTTTGAGAGACTAGGGTGAAGTCTGTGTTTCTAGATATTGAATCTAGATATTGTATCTAGATATTTCTAGAAATATCTAGAAAATGTCGGGGAATGTAGAGAGACTGGAATTAGAGGCTGCCTTATTGATATCACAAGGCTTCTGATCTTTATTTCCTTGAGTGCCCAGACTTACTGTGGTTACATATGACCTCCCAAGGACAATGCTTTAGAGAATTTTTTCCAAATCAAGTTTTGATACTTGGAACTCTCTCCAAAGTGCCCTGAATTGTTTGGGAGATCAAAATACTCTCTCTTTTGCCTCAATAAATAAAAGCAAAAAAGATGAATCTATTTGGGAATCACATCTCTCCTTGAAGAATAGATTTTTAGTGCAGAGCTGGGGAGGGGGCTGTTTGAATTACACAAATACCATTATTGTTAGGATAAGATATGAGGATAAAACTCTTTCCCACTGAGATAAAAATTTACCCCCTAGGATATAATAAGTTGATTCTTTCCTCAATGTGTTTTTTAAAAAGGCAAAAAGAAATTATAATAAATAAGTAAATAAATAAGCATAAATAGCTCATGACATTCAGGCCCCAAATGACCTTTTACTTTGGCAAAAACTGTCAACTAGACATAAGGAGCCTGTTTGTGCTGGCACCTCCACTGCTGGTCTTGCTGCCTCCACTACCATCAATTCCTTCTCTCCAAAGATTTTCTCTGGATCAGGAAACAGTTAGTATAAGAAATATCGAACAACTACTTTGTGGAAGCAATTGTAGATTTCTTCATGAAAAAAAATGTGACTCAACACTTAAAATGCATCCTAGTGCTTTTTAAAACAATGTTATATATGCACAGCTTTCTTGTAGATCTTTCTTTTGGAATGAAGACGTTCTTAGAATTGTTTAAATCAGGATAAAATGCACAAAAAACTTTGCTCTACTACTCCTTGTTACTAACTGCTGTGGGCGTCTGAATTATTTTCTTGGTGACTCTTACTTTTGCCAGATTTGGAAAAGATAGAGGTTTTGTGTGCCACTTATTTATATCTCTTCATTCAATGTCATCTGAAATTTTCTTGCTGAATCAACTTTTAAAACTCTCAGCTTTCATTTCATCAACCTCACCTCCGCTGGTGATCTGTCAGGCCCAGGGATTGAGATTTTTCATTGCCCCAACACACACTTCAGAGATGTTTCAAAATTCACACTTCAAAATTAAAATATACATTTTCTATTCAGCGACTGAGCCATGAAACAGATTCACATGGGACAAGGAAGTGGTAGGATAGAACAGAAAAAAACTACAACACAGAAGCAAGTGATTCCTGGGGATTTAACTTTCTTCAAACATGTTTCTCAGAGCTTGGGAAAAACTCATTTTTGTGCTCGTGGTATTATTTCTTTGTTCTACTCTGTCACTTCCTCATCCCACATGGTTCTGTTTCACGCCTCAGTCACCAAGTAAGAAAATGTAGATTTTTGGTTCAATTTTTACCTTTAAAGTATATCTTTGAAGTAAATATTAGTGCCCAAAATGCTTTTGTTGTGGGTGTCAGCTAGAAGCAGGGCTGGCCTATAATGGCATTCACACTCAGAATAATCTGGTTGTTGGGAGATTATGTTCTTTAGAGAAGTGCTTTTACTCCTCTTCTCCTTGAATTGGAGAATGTGTAACTAGGGCCTTCTTAAGGCTGGTGAAACTTTGCCATGTAGTCATAGAATCATTTAATCTTGGAGTTGGAAGGAGGCACAGACTTCTCACCTGAAGCGTAAGTCCCCTACACAATATCCCCAGAAGCTGGTTGTTCAATGCTGTTTACATCATCCCCTTCTTGTTTTCTTTTCCTACCTTGGCTTCTATGACTGCATTTTCACAATTCTCCCGGACTTCTCCATCTTTGTTTGCTACTTCTCATTGTCTGATAGTCACTAAAATGTGGATGTCCTCCTCCAAGATTCTGTCCTTGATCTTATCTTTCTATAAACATTCTCTCTCTCTCTCTCCTGTCTCTCTTCTCTTTCTTCTCTCTTCTGTCTCTCTTCTCTGTCTCTCTTCTGTCTCTCTCTTCCCTCTCTGTTTCTGCCTCTCTGTCTCTGTCTTTCTCTTTACCCCTCCCCTTTCACCTACTTCAGGACTTTAAGCATGGCTTCATCAAGAGCAGGTTATACCACATTAACCTCATTTCCTTTTTTGATAGGGTTTCTAGGCTGGTGGATCAAGAGAATAATAATAATAATTAATAATAGCAGCAGCCAATATTTACATAGTACTTACTATGTGCCAGGCACTTCACAAATATTATCTATCCCTAGATTATTTCAATAATCTGCTAGTAGATCTGCTTGCCTTAAGTCTCTCCCTACTGCAATCCATCCTCAATTCAGCCACTAAAGTGATTATCCTAAAACACAGGTCTAATCATATCACTCCATTCTTCTATTCAATGAACTCCAGTGACTGCCTATAGCCTCCAGATCAAATATAAAATGCTCTGTTTGGAATTCAAAACCCTTCATAACTTAGCCCCCTCCTCCCTTTCTAGTCTTTTACATCTTACTCCCTGGCACATAGTAGGGACTTACAAATGTTTATTGATAATGATAATTCTAGAGTAGAGAATAGTGTAGCATTAAATTGGTTCACTAAGAGATTGGTATGGGAGGGTCATGGCTTGAGAAAGAACTGAGTTGTAGAGAGATTGGAGGTCATGGTGAAAATAAAGAACAGGGTTAGTGTTCATTAGGAATAGGCAATAATGAGAATGACATAAACCTGGTATACCTGGATTTCAGAAAAGTATCTGACAAAATCTCTCATGAGATCTTTATGGGAAAGAATATGAATTAGTATGGATATGGATGGTCTTCCTGATCACACCTTCACTTACTAACTAGACATTTGACTACATCTTGTTCCTTTCTCTCTCTCTCTCCCTCCTTCATACAAATCATTGGCAAAAATTGTAAATACTACAGGACCAAGGGTAAGTCCCTCAGGTGTTCAGCAGGGAGTTCTTTCCATTAATGAGCACTTATCTCATCCTGAACCCACCCACCCGTAAAATCCAACCTGCATCTCTTCCTCTATCTTTTAAAATGCTTAGCTAAAATCTAGGTATACCATGCTTATAGCATTCCCCTGACACATCTATCTGATTGTTTTGTCCAAAAAGGAAATGAGCTTAATCTGGCATGGAATGTTCTTGAACATCAAAAATATTCCTTGATATATTTTGTTTTGCACTAGTGCACACTTTCCAGTGAAGACCCAAACAAGCTCTCCTATTGAGTACCATTTCTGAAAAAGTTTATCTATTGTTAACAAAAAGAAAGGATATTTTCTTTAACTTTGTCAGTAGAGTGTTAACATAGACCATTATATTTAACAAGAATTTTGCTGTCTCTCAATGGCATAAATTTTTTTTTTAACTTATTTACTTATTTGTGTGTTCCATTTTGAATTCCTAGCTGTTTGCTTGTCTTCCTCACAACTCCACATTAGGGAAGACCAATATTTGATACAGATATGTATGTGTATATACATATGTGTATATATGTACATGCATATGTGAATGTATATATGTGTATATATATGTACACACACATATGGAACCATAGAATGCATACTGCCATATATAATTTCTTTCTCTGAAGGTGTATGGCATCTTCCTTCACAAGTCCTTTGTAGCTGATCTGAATTACCACATTACTCAGAATAGTTCAGTCATTCAGTTACTCTTTGAACAATATTGCTTTTACTGTATACAACTTTCTCTTGCTTCTGCTCCTTTCACTCTGCATTATTTCATGGTCATGACCTGTTCTTGATGAACCCATTCTGGGTCTTTCTTAAAATCGATTCCCTTTCTTAATGCTTACAAGTCATTCCTTTATAATTAAGTCATGAATTTTGTTAGGAATTGAAGCCAATCTATAGTTTTCAGACACTACCTTTTGAAATACCAGGAAAACACTTGCCCATATCTGGTCCTACAATAACTCTTCTATTCTCCATCATCTTTTAAGGACCACTGATGACAACTCAACAGTCTCATCTACTGTTGCTTTCAATACTCTAGCATCTAGTTCATCTTGGTATGGTTACTTGAAATCAATGAGGGTTTTCTCTTAACATTTCCTCACTGATCTTGGTTTTCAACTCCTTGTGGGCCATTTTTGTTCTGACCTTAGTCCAAAGATTACTTTCTGTGACAGAGAAAGCTGAGTCATCAGTGGTCCTTGAAAGATGATGGAGAAGAAAGGAAGAATTTGCTGAGTGCCTACTATGTACCAGGCTCTCTGCTAAGCATTTAAAAAATATTACTCATTTGATCCTTACAATAATCCCATGAGGTCAGTGCTACTAAGATCCCCATTTTACTTTTGTGATCAAGACTTTAATAACATTTTAATAACTATAAGGACTATGTCCTTAATTTTTCATTTAGCACAATAAGTGAAAGTAACCACTCTTGGAATTCTCATCAACATGCTTTTGAGCACCTTAAGGAAAGTGTCCCAGAGAGCATGGAGGTTCTTTTTTTTTAAATGCTTTATTAACTTCTGATTTACATCATTCGTTTCCACCAGATTTTGAGTTACAAATTTTCTCCCCGTTTTCCCCCTACCCACTGCCCCAAAATAGCAGTCCCACAGGACATCCCCTCCTCCAATCTGCTCTCTCCCATATCTTCTCCCATACCCCTTTTGACTTTTCCAGTGGATCTCTATGCCTCAGTGCCTGTATATCTTATTTCCCAATTACATGTAAGATGGTATTAATAATAGCATATATATGTATATACACACATATACATATGCATACATATATTTGAATATTTGATTGCATGGAGGTTCTTGATTAAGAAAGGGGCAAAGAGCCAAGAGTGGCACTACCTGTCATCTGTGGCTGTGTTAAAGTTGCAGACAAGATTCCGCTTATCAACAACATGCTGGACAAAGTCAATGAGATGGCTATCAGTGGTAGGTGGGTTTTACTTTCCTTAAGGTGCTCAAAAATGTGTTGATTGTTACTTGTCTGATGCAGAGAGAGCCAAAGTCATAAAAGACCCAAAGAATGGCCAAGGTTGAGAATTGTCAAAACACCCTTCCTATAGTTTTCATCACTGTGAACCAATTCAATGAGAATTCTGAGTGGTCAAACCATCTAGTCCTCTAGCACACCTGCTGGATGGATGAATTTGGACTATTACTCTGAGACCAACGAGAAATGTGCTTCAGCCTAGTGTTGGTCCAGACTGGGTCTATTGGGCTGTTTGGGTGGGAAAAGTTTACTCAGAGAATCAAAGACCTAATGACCAAGGTGTGGAGGCCCCCACTGATGTCACACAGAAAGTGGTTACTTTCACCTGTGGTAAATGAAACATTAAGGACAAAGTCCTGAGCCCTAGGTGTGGGACTTAACCTCTGTCTACCTCTGTTTATTCAGCTATGGGTGATCATAAATAAAATGGTCCCCATAAGAAAAATGGGGATCTTAGTAGCACTGACCTCATGGGATTGTTGTGAAGATCAAATGAGTAATATTAGTACGTAGCAGAGAGCCTGGTACATAATAGGCACTCAGTAAATGCTTCTTTAATTTGGTATTAGGCAAAATTTCTTCCTCAAGTCTGAGCTAGGACCTTTGAAGCAGCTCAGTCTGCTGTGGACCCTGGGTTTCCCTCCTGTCATGTACCACTTGAACTTGTTTAATGTGTCTTAACTGTCATTGAGGTCTGTAAGTAGTTTATGGTTTTCCTTGAGTAGGAAAAAAATTCAAGGAAAGTTAAAGTTGCCATTGGCCATATTTTCTTTTGAAGTAGGTCATTCTGCTTAGCTTTGTCAGTACTTCAAGAGCTGTTTTTGTCATTACTCACAGTATGGAAACAAGATGAAAGACCAGTTTTTGGTGGAGGGGGAGGAAGTAAGGAAAGGTTGATGAACTGTTAAATAAATGTGTAAAAGTGTCAGCCCCAAAATAAAAATACAACAAAAACAATAGGGTCCTCTATTTAACTGCAATAGTACTTTAGGGAATTAATTGTATCCTTATTTCCTTATGGAAATACCAGTGACTAGTAATGCTTTTAATAAAATGCTTATTTTTATAACTCCTCTGTGAAGCCTTCCCAGATTAACCTCACTTATTGCCAACCCCTCAGCCCTTATGAATAGGTCTCTACATTACTACCACTACAATTAGTGTTGTAGTGTACTGTGGTCTATATAGCAGTATTGTACTATAACAGTTAGTTATGTATGATGTAGAATCATAGAAACGTAAAGCTAGGAGGAACCATAGGGACCATCTGGTTACTTGCTTCCATTTTGTGTGCTCCTGTTTATGGGTCCGTGTGTCCCAGGAGGTAACCAAAGTGTAGTGGAGGTATAATTGAACTTGGAGTCAGAATACTTGCTTCAAGTCTTTGCTCTGATCCTAATTAGATGTGTGGCCAAGTCACCCTCACTTCTCTGTGCCTCTGCTTCCCCATCAGTAAAATGGAGATATTAATGTTTCTATTACCTACCCTTTAGGTAGGATGTTAGAAGGATCATGAGAGTGAAGACTTGTGAAACTCTTTGTAACTATATAGGACCACATGAATGTAAAAGTTACTTTGAGTCATGGTGCCTAGCACGTCCTAAGTGCTTGTTCATGATGGTTTGATTGATTGATGAAAGACCCTTGAAGGCAAGGGACTGGGCCTTCTCTTTCCATTCTATCTGCATCATATATAAGTCTCTGTACATCCAGAACACTAAGCAAATACTATTGATTGAAAAGAGAATAAGAGAGAAAGAACAAAGCATATCCTCATGCATTGGGCAAAAACTCTCATGTCTCTGTTGCTTCCTCTTTTACTCTTTTCTTTTTTATATAACATTTTATTTTTCTCCAAATTACATGTTAAGATATATTTTTTACATCTAAAAAAAGTTTTGAGCTCCAAATTCTATCCCTTTGTTCTACCCTCTCTTTCTCCCTCCCTGAGATGGTAAGCAATCATGTAAAACATTTCCATATTAGTTATTTTGTATAAGAAGGCTCAAATTTAAAAAAAAGTGAAAAATATCATGTTCCAGTCTGTATTCAGATCTCTATTATTCTTTTTTTTTTTTTTTTGCTTTTTGGAGGGGGGAATGTAGGGCAATTGGGGTTGACTTGCCTAAGGTCACACAGCTAGTTTTGTGTTAAGTATCTGAGGCTGGATTTGAACTCAGGTCCTCCTGACTCAAGGGCCAGTGCTCTATTCACTGTACCTCATAGCCTCCCCAATCTCTATTATTCTTGAAGGCAGTATGGTATACTGGATAGAACTCTCAACCTGGAGAGAGGAAAACTGAGTTCCAATATTGTCTCAGCCACTTATTAACTTTGGGATAATGGGTGAGTCTCAGAGCTTTAGTTTCCCTGTTGTCTTTGTGATCCCAGTACCTGGCACATAGTAGGGGCTTAATAAATGCTTGTGGATTAATTGATCTATTAAAAATTGGGATAAAATACTTGCACACTTCACTTCACAGTGTTATTATGAAAAAAGGTCTTTGCAAAACTTAAGGCACTATGTAAATGTGAGTTATTATTGTTCATTTATTAAGATGAGGAAGATGGAAGAAGCAGAGGCCCAGAGAAGTGAGAGAAAGGTGGCAGAGCAGGGGCTTGAAGCAAGTCTTCTGACTCCAAATTCGTTTATAAAGTGTGCAGTACCAGGCACTCTGGGATTCATAGGTAACCCCTCTCTCACCAAATCTTTGTGATAAAGGAGCTTACATTCATCGTTATTATAATCAATTATTTGCCCAATTATCAGTGGTCAAAATCTGGAGAGAAAAGGGGAAGATGCAAAAGATATAGTGAAGGAAGAATTAGTGTGATTTTGTGATGGTCTGAATGGGAAGGTGATGGAGAGAGCAAGCAAGCAATGATGCTGAACTGTAAGTCGAGAGGACCGGCAAGAATTGTTGCTGTTTGTCCTTTGAACTCAAAAAGGACCAATGACATCATGAGGTTGGGGTCAAGGTACAGTGTGTACAGCTGTGGCTGATCAGTCCAATATGAGCTCAGAAGGGTCTGCTGCAGGTCGGGCACAAAGCGTCCATCTGAACATTTGGAGTGGGGATGTCTCTAGATTTGTGCATCTCTCATTTCCTTTGTGCTACTGCAATTCTGCTTTGCTTACAGAGCACAGTGACTTCTTTGATGCAGGCATGCCATGTTAGGCAGTCCTCTGCCTGTACCTCCCATGCTTTTCAGAGAGACCTTGGGAACATCCTTGCTTCTTCTAACCTCCTTGTTAGTACTTGCTTTGTGCAGGTTAATAGAACAATAATAATCGATAATAAATAATTGTGTGAGAATAGTAGAGCTGTTGGTGCCATCATAGCTAATGTTTATATAACAGTTTAAGGTACTCTACATATACACATATATGTGTATTTGTATATATATATATATATATATATATAAAATCTCTCATTTGATACTCATAATAACTCTATGAGATAGGTGCTATTATCGTTCCCGTTGTATAGTTGAAGAAACTGAGGCAGAGATTAAGTGAACTTTTCTTGGGTCACAGAGCTAATAGCAAAATTCAAACTCAGGTCTTCCTGACTCTAAGTCCAAAATTCTATCTTTTCTATCTAGATACTATAATATTAATAAAAAGTATTAGCGGATAAAATAAAATAAAAAGTATTACTAAAAAGTATTAGACTTGACACCGGTTTCTCTCATGTAAATTTTTCATGACCTGGTCTCTTTGGGAGACTAGGAAGGTAGCTCTCCACATAAGTCTAATATAAGGGTAGAGGTGGGGAATGAGGTGAGTAAGGGGAAGCCCTCCCTCTACAATAAGGGTTTGTGACCACTAATTTCTTTAGATAACAATGAAAAGGAAAGAGCTACAGGGGGAGGAGAATAGTTTGTGTGTCTCTATATAGATGAAGCAGGAATGGGATGTAGAGAGAATATTCTTTACTATAAACTCCTGACTCTCATGGAGAGAAAACTGGGGAGCTTTTTCCTTCTCAAATTGGAGAGAGGCAGAGAGAGAGACACAGAGAGAGAGAGAGAGAGAGAGA
>NW_027186304.1:40920939-40932553 GCF_028583685.1 Petaurus breviceps papuanus | reverse complement strand
AGAGAGAGAGAGAGAGAGAGACAGAGAGAGAGAGAGACAGAGAGAGACAGAGACAGAGAGAGACAGAGAGAGAGAGAGACAGAGAGAGAGAGACAGAGACAGACACAGAGAGACAGAGAGAAGAAGAAGAAGAAGAAGAAGAAGAAGAAGAAGAAGAAGAAGAAGGAGAAGAAGAAGAAGGAGAAGAAGAAAGCTAATACTGTGCATTTTTGACCAATTCAAAACCAATTTCTTTCACTACTATTGGGCTTTAGTGATTTTTTCCCCTCCCTTTCTCTTTCTCTTTCTAATTCAGATGTTGAACATGCATCATAAAGTGCCTTTTTTCGATGTTTAAGTGCCCATAACTACCCTAACTTTGTTTCTTTGTCATGGTAAGGTATGAGGACAATACTAAGTTGTTTTAATACTTATGAATGCCTGGTAAAGGAATGCAGTCTGAGGGTAGTGCTCAAAGCATGTCAAAGGATAGAAGGATAATTAATTCAGATTTCTGAATGGATCATGAATGTGAATTATAGCTATCTATGTTAGGGATCTTTTCACCCTAATAGACTATAAGCTCTGTGAGGGCAGGGACAAGGTCTTATCTAACTTTGTCGTCTTTCCCACTATGTAGCTCATGGTTTGGCATGTAACAGATATTTAATGATGTTTGTTGAATGAATGATATCCCAATATTATTTAAATAACTTTCCAATTTTCTTACAGCATTGTCCTAATGAAAGATTATACTTCCCAAAGAACTAAATGATAGTGCTTTTGTTTTACTTTATTGAATTTGGAAATTCTAGTTATAGAGTATTTCTTTCTCTTCATTGAAAAATAAGCTTTTGCTCAGATGACTAAGAGAAAGCAGATTTCTGAGATGGACAATATCTTGACTGACAAACTCTCCTAATTACCAATAATAAGATATTTCATATAGGAAAAGAAGTTTAGAAAAAACAAACAAATATAATCCCAGACAAATGTAACCACCCAGCTCCCACATGGCTAAAACAATAGATGGACATTTTACAATCACTATGAGATTACAAACAGAAGTTAACATGCTGTAGGTTATTACATGGATTCTGTTGGATTCTCTCCAAAATGTGTAGGCTGGGCCTAAGAGACTGTGGGTGGTGTTCACATTGTTCTTACTTGAGTGGATAATGTAAGATTAGCTTTGGGACTTTACTGTTGAAAATAAAATTTTCATTTAGGGTTGGACTACTGTATCAATCACCCTATTTTTCTCCTTTCTTTCACTACTAAATTTAAAAGAATAGTCTACACTTGTTGCCTCCATTGCCTCACCTCTCACTCCTTAATTTCTTGTAATCTGGATTCTGTCTCCACCACTCTCCTGAAATTTTTCTCTCAAAGGTCAGCAATGACCACCTAAATTCCAAATCCATTTAGTTTTCCTCAGTATTTCTTTTCCTCGATGTCCTGACATCATTTTCTGGTCTTGCTGTTCCTGACACATTGTATTCTATCTCTTTTCCCAGTGATTTTGCACAGGCTCTCCCCCCATGCCCAGAATATACTTCCTTCTAACCTCTTTCTTCAAGAATCACTAGTTCTCTGGAAGCTCAGTCTGGATGCACTATGAGGTCTTTCTTGATCATCCCAGCTGTCAGTGTCTCCCCCTCGAATTACCTTGCATTTATTTTGAAGGTATTTTGTGTATCGTTATATGTGTATATGTTGTCTCTTCCAACAGAATGTAAGTCCTCTGAAGGCAGGGGCTATCTAATTTTTGTCAATATCCCCAGTGCCTAGTCCCTTACCTGTCACATCATAAGCTTCTACTGCATGATTATTGATTGATTGACTATACACCCTTTTAAAACTCATTCCCCTAAGCTCTGTGACCTTATATTGTCCTTTTTCTCCTCTGATCTCTCAGATCATTCTATTTCTGCCTCCTTCCTTGGCTTCTCTTCCTCCTCCCACCCCACAAATATGGGCATTTTCCAAGGTTTTCTCTTCCTCCTTTTGCTTTTCTCTCTTTACATTATCCCTTGGCAATTTCCTCTATTGCTATGGTTTCAACTATCATTTTTATTCAGATGTCTCCCAAATGGATCTCTCTAGTTCCAGCCTCTTTATCAAGCTCCAATCCCACATTTCTTCCTACCTGCCAGACATTTTTCCCCTGGATATTCCACACTATACCTCAAATTTAATCTGTTTGAAATTGCAATCATTTCCCCCCTTCCCTACACTCTTCTTTCTGACTACCCTATTTCTGTTAATGGTGTCATTATTACTCTAATCATCTAGGTTTAAAACCTCTGGGTCAAATTTAACTTCTTCCTCTTCCTTGCCTCTTGGTATCCAATCAGGCAAGAATTCCTGTTGTTTCTTCCTCGATGACCTTTCTCAGATTTCTCCCTTCCTTTGAATTCCTACTGTCACCACCTTCTTTCAGGTCCTCATCCCTAGATTCATTTCAATTCAATCCTTTCAATACAGGCTTAGTTCAATAAAGGCCAACAATATTTAAGTGACTTGTGCTCAGTACTAGAGGTGGAAAAATAATGAAATAGTCACCGCCCTTGAGGGAGCTTATATCCAACTTGGGGAGCAGGGGTGCCATTATACAAAATATAGAGATATGTAAATTAAACATAATTTGAAGAGCTAGAGAGTACTAACAATTGGCACAGATGGGGAAGGCTTTATAGAGAAGGTGGCCCCTGAAGTGGGACTTTAAGGAAGATCAGGATACAGAAAGGTAGAGATGAAGAAGGAGCACATTTCAGGTGTGGGGGATTATTGTACATAAGAACAGAGGTCTATGTCAAGTTCAAGAATCAGCTAATAATCTAGTGAGGGGGAATAATATGAAAGCAGCTTGAGAAGCATCTAATTTTATCTGCAAAGATTATCTTCTCTTGCCAGTATATTTTGTATGTATGCTTTCAAACATTTATTAGGTTTCATGGTATCAATCATACAAAATCATCATACATTCGTACAAAACAAACAGCATTTTTTTTTCTTTCCATCCACAACAGTATTTGTGAATCCCAATGATAAGTCTAGTGGATTATATTTTCTGGACTTGGGCTAGTCGGTTTATATTTCTTTATTTCCTTTAGTCTCTTTCCATTTGATGCCAACATAATTTTCCTTTAAATGGTCTTCCTATCTCTAGTCTCTCTCTTCTCTAATTTATCCTTACACAGTGCTGCCCCAAAAATCTTCCTGATATCTCACTACGATTATGTTACTCTTGTAACAAAAGAAAATCAGTAATTCCCCACTTCCCCCCAAATAAAGTGTTCACTCCTGATCTTGACATTCAAGGTCCTTTATATTTGATTCTTACCTTCTTGTCTAGTCTTTTCATATATTTACTCTCTGTTCATGTGGGGGCCATTTCCTGTCGTCCTGATCTATATCTTGCCACTGAACCCAGAGAAAGTGGGGAGAAAGTGAGGTTGGTGACTTTGCACAGCCCTCCTTCACTTAAATCCAATTCACATGCAAGTCATGGCATCCCCTTCCTGATGTCACAGTCCTCTTTGAAAATGAAGGGCAAACAGCAACAACCTCTGTCCATGCAGTCCATGCTTTAGCCAGATTGAGATGTTTTTGTTCTCTTTCTTCATTCTTCTTTCTCCCAAGCCCATGCCATCTCTCATTTCTCCTCTGTTTGGCACATAAAGCACTTCATAACCTAGTTTAAACAACTATCTTCCTAGGCTAATTAGATGTCACTCCCCTTCACTCAATCTACATTATAGCCAAACGGAATGAGTCGCTAGTCTCCATATGTAAACACTCCAATTCCATCTCTATGACTGTACAATTTGCCTCCATTCCTGGAATTCCCTCTCTCTTTATCTCCTCTGCAATTCCCAGCTTCCTTTAAGGTTCAGTATAACTACCATCTCAAAGAATCCTTTCCTGATTATCCTAATTGTTAATGCCTATCCCAAAGTACTTTTATTTACTTTCTATGTATTTCTATATATTTTTAATTTATCTCTATCCATGTTATTTTCCTGCCTAGTAGATTATAAGCTCCTTTCATTTTTCTTTTTGTATTCCTAATCAACCACATTGTACTTACTTAAGAAATGCTTTAAAAATAATTCAATTTTATTTTATTTTGAGTTCCAAATTCATTCCCTCTGGCCTCTCCCTCATCCACTTATTGGGAAAGACTATGAGGCAGCACGATGTCCTAAAAGGAGATGTGGTTCACATCTTGGCTCTGCAACTTACTGTGTGTCACCTGTGTAACCTTGGGTTAGTCACTCAAATGAGGGGGGTTGGGCTAGTTGTCCTTAATAGTCCCATTATATCTATTACCTTAATTCTTTATAATGGAAGATAACATCTGTATAGCACCTTACTATTTTAAAGGGCTTTCTTCAAAACAATCCTGTAAGGCAGACATTATTGATATTCTCCTTTTATAGATGAGGAAACTGAGGCTCCTAGAGGGTAGTAATTTGCCTATAGTCATGCAGTGCTGGAGTGAGAACTTGGACCTAGGCACCTAACTACAAAATGAAGAAGCAGTTGAAATACATTCAGGGACTAGTTTGGTCATCTCAATAAAGTATTATTTTAATTTCACTATCTTTCCTATTTATTTTATTTTACTTTCTGCTTTTATCAGTCATGTTTGGGAATATCATAGGATAATTTGAGAATTTCCTATTTTTACTTTTCAAAGAGTTTTCTTTAATTGAACCCTATTTACACATTATGTTTTCTGAAATGCTCCAGTTCATTGTTTGTTTTTTTCTTTTCTTTTGTACACACAGGGAAGGTTGAGGGGGAAAAAAAGAGGAGGTAATTATAAAAATAAAATAAGACTGCTCTTGTGGATCTGAAAGTTTGGATTGTTTGATACTCTTGTGTCCTTCCCAGATGTCAATTTTCTCCCACAAGCTCTTGATTTTATTTTCTGTAACACTTGATATACTCTTGCAAGCTCTTACTATTGCTTCTTAGACCTTAGCTTCTTAACTAAAGCCTTTTATTGATATACTACTTTTTTCAGTGAAGTAGCAAATCAATAAATTAAAGATTAGTTCAGTATGTCAGCTTTCCCTAAGCATTCTGGGAATCATTTGCTACTTTGGATGACTGTGGAGGCCAGGTGGCAGCCTCACACAGCAGAGATGATAACTCAAAAAGATCTGAACTCTCATTCAACATTCTCTCCCATTTAAAAAAAAATTCTGGAAGTCACTTTCCATACTAATTTTTGGATTACAAACATTACTAGCTAAGAAAACAAGTCCAGTATTACCTTGACATGAGCTAGCAATTATTTGTTAAAAAAAATCTTAAGACGATCCTTTATAGGCACCCGATGTGCCAAAGGGGCTCTGGTTTTAGGAAGGTTATTCGGAGAAATAAATGATTCGTTCATCACACAAAACAAGCTCTGTTCAATGGCTTGATATATCCTGTAGTTCTGGCCCACGTGGCCAGGCGCCTTCTTCTAGTATCCTCTTTATATAACTACGTGGGTTGGCTATATTAGCACGACACTGGATTCCATCAATCTTATCTCTTGGAATCGGTACAGTCTATTTACTCTAATATTGTTCTGCTAGCTCCTGCTAGTTTTTACATGGGTTTTCATTCCTCTGAGGTCCGTTCAGGGATCTGAGCTGTTTACTCTTTAGATCTTTTCCTTAGTATCACAGTCATTGTAGAATACTCTCCCCTCAACTGAGAGTTTTACAATTCAAAACCTCATTACATTTTATAGACCTGCATTTGGAATCTCTATCCCCAACTGTTTGAAATTGCCTTTATTTTTACTTAAGAGCATTTAGATATCTGATCAAAAACATTATGAGTGGATGAAAGAGAACAGATCAGCCACACAAAGAGGGGAAGCTGTAGCCACATTAGAATAGTGTTAGGTTTTGCAGTCAAGGAGAGGTTTTGCCCTACAGGTTTAAGAAAAGCATTGTGGGAGTTGTGTTTATCCCAAATTGTGCCTCATGTTTCCTTCAATTCAAGAGCTTAATTTGCTTTAGGAAAAAATGGTCAAAATGAATTAATTTGCAACTGTGCTTATGACTGACTCTTGAAGTTTCTATTTCAGAAAACACAAAGCCAACACAAAATTAGAGGAAATAGGAAAGCAAAAAGCATCAGCAAGACCCAGCTCTTGTTCTACCAATGCCCTCATAAGCATTTCCATTAACAGAGAGGAATTAACATTTGCAAAGGAGCTCAGGCAAATTGCTAATGTGTGATATGTGTGTTTGCAGAACCTGTGGGGCAAAAAAAAAAACTATCTTTAAGCAAAAGACATGAAAACAGAATTAATAATCCATATAATTTCCTCTTACCACCTAAAGATTTACCTAAACATTTTTAAAAAAGCAAAATCTTCTCAGTTGGTAAAATAAATAGTAAGATTCAGGCTTATGCAGCACTGACTCCCTGGTCCCTTTAGCAGTTTTGTCTATAGATCCCTAGAGTCTAACACAATGATTGGTGCACAGTAGGCATTTAATACATGCTTGTTGATTGGCTGATTGATTAGATACAACTTTAAATTTCATTAAAGCCAATACTTGCCCTCATCCTCCAACTCGAAGGCCTCAATGGAAAGAGCTGGCTGGGTCTCAGTGAGGGTTGTGTTGAGGGAGTGGGGCAAGGCTGGTGATTGGATTTTCCCCTGCCGTGTTTTCTGGCCCAGCTCCCCAGCACCTGTGTCATAAGAGCTGGAAGTGAACTTGACAGAGTACTGACCCATTTCGGTATAGGGTGAAATGTAAAACAGGAACCAACAGAAGTTGTGATAAAAGTAATTTTTAGAAAACCTTTTCTTTCTCCATTGTATGATATGTAATTTCTAAGTAACAAAGG
The DNA here is from genome assembly GCF_028583685.1 of Petaurus breviceps papuanus. Lineage (NCBI taxonomy): Eukaryota > Metazoa > Chordata > Mammalia > Diprotodontia > Petauridae > Petaurus > Petaurus breviceps. Next base: position 40,925,704 of record NW_027186304.1, on the reverse strand, counting down.
TGAACTGGCTGGCTGGTGCCATTTCCCCCTCCTTTCTGCTCTGTACTTGGTAGAATAAACTGTATGCTTCTCCTGAAAGGTCAGAGAGGTAAATGGCAGCCCCCAGCCCCATTTTAGCCTTTATGGTGCTTGGTAAGTGCATTATCACCAAATGGTGGGGTGAGCAAACTCTTCCACCAGCTGCTTTGTGAACTGTGGCTCTGGGCCCTCTTCTCCCAGACACTTTACTATCAACTCTGGTTCATTTTATAGGAATTAGGATTCATTCTCTAACAGTCAAAGCAGAAGAGGCCCTGTAATCATTTGGAGAGTCTTCAGGAGGGCCCTTCCTTCCCCTCTACCTTTTCACTCCCATCCTTCACAATCTTTCTCATCAGTTGGCCTGGAGAAAGACTCTAGGGGTTGTGAAAAAGACTCAGAAAGAACCCTGGTACTCTAGGTGACTTTCTGATTTGCGGGCTTCAAGAAACACTGACTGTGTGAAATTTGGCAGCTCTAAATTTATTAATAAAAGTGAAATTTATTAAATAATTTATCATCAAGTCAAAGGTTTTAAAGTAGCGGCAGTGAAATTGGTGTGTGTGTGTGTGTGTGTGTGTGAAGGTGTTACAGGGACTTCTTGGAATTTCTTTGCAATTTTAATTGATCCTTGTATGTTGTTCCCCTCTAACTAAGATATCAGGATTGTGCTACCTAGACAAGGGCAGCTGAATAATAGCAGACTTTCTTTTTTGACATCCAGATGAATATTTCCTTCACAAATTACCTCCTTTTACCACCACTCTGGCCAGACTTTTAACCAGCCCTGATGAGTATAGTGGGGAAATCCCTCCCAAACTTTAAAAAGGGCCACCTATAAAAGGGCAGATTCTATTAAGACAATTCTGCAAGCTCCAGTCTAGGAGAACAAGAAGCCACTGGCCCCTTTAAATCACCCTTTTCAGGTGCATCGGCAATGCCTCCACAACAGAGAACAATGAGTTCATTTCAAAAACACCATCCCAGCTTGTCCTTCCATTCACTGTGGATGGTGCTTGTCATCACTTAGTAGCTGGACACCTGTGTTTCATTTCTCACAACCCTATTCATGATGGTGGTTTCCAATTCTTGCTTCCCAATCTGTCTTTTTATAGCACATTGATATCCTGGGTGACTGGGGGATGGTAGGTTCTAGGTGGGTTGTGGAAACCAAAGATATTTAGCATTGTAACAGTGGGGCTCCATTATCTACTGCCTCATATGAAGTATTTTTTGGATCAAAAACTCTAATATGGCTTGTGGAAAACCTACATTTTCTATCCAAATACAACAATACAAACATCTCAGTGCTACAATTCTTCTTAACAACACAAAGCATTCTAGCTAGGCACAGGTGAGATGCTTTGTGTTGCCATACTGGCACTAAGTCATCAAGAAATATAGATTTGTCCATTCAACGAGTATTTCAGAGTCTTTTTGTTAAATAATACTAATGATATTGTATAGTACCAACAGCCTGTGGAGATATGTCTGTTGGGAAGATCTGCAACTATCTCAAATTCAACATATTTTAAAGTAAATTAAAAGAGAGATGCTATACAGGAATAGGAAAGGGATAGTTCCGCCATATTCTGCCCTGGTCAGATCATTCCTGGAACATTGTACTCAGTTCTGGGTACTCCATTTTAGGAGGAATATTGATAAACTAAATAGATAAATAAAATAAATAGAGGCAAATCAGAGAAGGTCTATGAGGATGGTGATGGGGCTTGAGTTTATTTTATGTGAAGACCAATTGAAGGACCAAGGAGAGAAAAGATAAGACAGGGGGAACATGATGGTGGTTTGTAAGTATTTGAAGGGATATCACACAAAGAGGGATTTGTGGAAAAAAGGACTAAACTTGTTTTCCTTGGCCCCAGAAAATAGATGCAGGAGCACTGAGTGGAAATTGTAGAGACTAAGTTTTGAGGTGAAAATCTTCTGTACCATTTCTGTTGTTATTTTTCAGTCATGTACAACTCTTTGTAACCCCTTTGGGCTTTTTTTTTTAGTAAAAAAAAAAGATACTGGAATGTTTGTCATTTCCTTCTCCAGCTCATTTTATAAATGAAGAAACTGAGACAAACAGGGTTAAAGGACTTGCCCAGGGTCACACAGCTAGTAAGGATCTGAGACTGGACTTGAATACAGATCTTCCTGACTCCAGGCTCAGTGCTCTCCACTGCACCACCTTGCTGCCCCTATACTATTAGAACTATTCAAAAGTGGAATGGGGCTGCTTTGTGAGGTAGTGGGTTCTAGGTCACTGAAGGTCTTCAAGAAAAGGCTGGATAAACACTTATTTGGGGTGTTGTAAAAGGGAATTTTGTTCTAGTACATATGGGGCCACATGTTACTGAGATCTCTGCTAATTCTGAAATTCTGTGATTCATCATTTCATCAAACCAGCTTATCCTCCTTCTCATTTACCCTTTTCTTCAAATGGTTTCACGTCAGAAACTTTGGAGTTATCTTTTGTTTTTTGTCATCTCACTTCTCTTCCTTCTCCCTCTCCCTTGGTATCCAATGCAACTAAGCCCTCACAATTCTCCCTTTATAACTTCTCTCACAGATCGCCTTTCTTCTTCATTCCTACTAATATCAGTGTTTTCCCATAGAGCTTATTCCTTAGAACTAGGAATCCATCAGTTAGTGTCAGTTCAGACAGAGGGACTTCTGGACATCTGTCATTATAGCCACCAGATTTTTATCTCAACAACAGGTATTACCTGGTACTTGACTAATAGGACCCACACTGCTATAATGTACTAAGAACAGATTCATCAAAGTAATAAAAATAATGATATCTGCCTGTTACACATGAGCACAGTTATTAAGAAATGTCAGTCTGAGGACAATTTTGAGCATGTTTAATATAGGCTACGGTTGCATGATTTGACCTCCAAACATTTTTTTTTGTTCCTGTTTAGTCAATATGAAAGCTGTTGAATAAAGAATCCCTTGTTTACTCCTCAGGATTAAGCCATATTTTCAAAATTCCTTGGGACAAATATATGCCTCATGATATGTATGTCAAAACTTGCATTCAGGCTATGCCTGAAATTTGTTTCCACAGGCATTGGTGGGCACTAAAGAGTAAATATACAATAGACACCTCTTTTTGAAGGTGGGCACATGGGTAGAATGACACCCAGGAGCTTTGGTGGGTTGCACTGTTTTTAAAGGCATAGGTAGATTTTTCTCTTTTCACCTAGGACTTTTAGGCAGATTTCTTTTAACTTCCAGTGAGGAAGAGCTTATATGTAAGCATAATAAATAAATAAATAAATAAGTAAATAAGTATATATATGAACATAGTGCAGTGGATAGAGTAATGAGCCTGGAATCAGGAAGACTTCTCTTCCTGGGTTCAAATGTAGCCTCAGACACTAATTAGCTGTGTGACCCAGGGCAAGTCATTTAACTCTGTTTCAGTTTCCTCATCTGTAAAATGAACTAGAGAAGGAAATGGCAAACCTCTCCAGAATCTTTGCCAAGAAAACCCCAAATGGGGTGACAGACATGATTGAAAAATGACTGAACAACAACAAAATAAAGGTGCACAATATGTATGTAATATGATTTCATACTATTAATGAAATATAAAGAATACAGCCAGCATGGAGTGATGGTTAGAAAACTTGTTTTAGAATCAAAGACCTGGTTTGAATCCTACCAACTTCATATATTGGTCGTATGAACCTGGTGGTTGTTATTGTTTAGTCATTTCAGTCATGTCTGACTCCTTGTGACCCCATTTGGTTGTTTTTTTTTGGCAAAGATACTGGAGTGATTTGTCATTTCCTTCATTTTGCAGATGAAGAAAAAGAGGCAAATAGTGTTAAGTGACTTGCCCAGGGTCACACAGCTAATAAGTGTCTAAGATTAAATTTGAACTCAGGTCTTCCTGACTCCAAGCCCAGTTCTCCATCTATTGTGCCACCTAGTTGCCCTAAATGGGGTCATGAAGAATCAGACAACTGAAAATAATTCAACAATATCAACAAAACCACTTCTCTCTGTGTGGCCAGAGCCAACTTGATTTATAGGGGTTAATGTATTTTTGTCTTTACCTTAGCAAAAATAAATTCTTGAGCCCTAAATCTGGTAAGCCCTTCCTTGTGAACTTGTTCTCTTTCTTGGGCCTTAGACATATGACCTTGACATAATAAAGTTAAATTATCTCTGTAGAATGTTCATGCTTCTATATTATTTGCAACATCTATTCAGCATAGGAATGATGAAAGCAATAAACTGCAAGAGGAAACATCTACCAAGCAGCTCTATATCTTCTCTCCTAGTCCCTAAAAATCCCAAATTGCAACCCAGCTTCTTCATACTCAAGAGTCCTGGGAAACACAGAGTTAAGACCTTCTTCAAGTGGACAAAAGAATGTAGACAATACAACACAATTCAAAACTTGATGTTCAACTTACAATTCTACTTGGAGCAGTCTTTACATGAAGATATAGAAACTGTCCCTAGGTCATGCACATGGGAGAAAGCAGATGCTTTCATGATCTGTACTTTTCTCAATTTCAGCTGCCTTGCCATAGGCAGTTCTTTTAACTGCTTCTTATCTCAGTTACATCAATTTTAGCGAGGGAACCCAATGGCCAACCCCAGCAAGGATAATCTGTCCACCACCACAATGCTGCCCTGGCTTCCTTTTCACCATCATCACTTCCTGTGACAATTTCTTCTTCTTCTTCTTCTTCTTCTTCTTCTTCTTCTTCTTCTTCTT
>NW_027186304.1:40916766-40920929 GCF_028583685.1 Petaurus breviceps papuanus | reverse complement strand
TTCTTCTTCTTCTTCTTCTTCTTCTTCTTCTTCTTCTTCTTCTTCTTCTTCTTCTTCCTTCTTCCTTCTTCTTCTTCCTTCTTCTTCTTCCTTCTTCCTCCTTCTTCTTCCTTCTTCTTCTTCCTTCTTCCTTCATCTTCATATCAGTTTAATATATTTTCCATAATAGTTATCATTCCCTAAATTGGTTGTGATCATATACTCCTCAAGGTGGTTATCATCATGTCTCAAAAAGGAACTAAGAGACTGTAGCCTCAATGAAGATGGAGGAGGAGGCTTAATCGGGGTAACCTTAGGTCAAATTGAGGTTGATACATTTTGACTCTTACCTGTCTAGGGAATACCTCCTTTGGGCATCTCAGCCTTTTAGCAACATCTCTTTAAAGGGCTTGTCCAGGGTGCCTCACTATCTAGGGTCTGACCTGTCTAACTTTGATTATAGCCTCTAACTTCCCACAGGCTGATAACTCATACAGCCCCTTGTCCACCCAGGGGGCAGTAACTGTCATTATTATTCATATGACATGATATATATCCATATACACACATGCATATATTCATTTATATATAATATAGAAATCTATATTATGTATAAATATATTGTGTAATATATGAGATATAAGTATATTATAATATAATGATATATACAGTATATTTATATATTATACATAATGTTATATATTTATATATTATACATAATATTATATATTATACATATTATATATTTATACATTATACATAATATTATATATTATACATAGTTTTATATATTAGACATTATATATTATACATAATATTATATATTTATATATTATACACAATATTATATTTATGAATATATTGTGTGCAATATTAATAGAATGACATAAATATATTATGTATAACATTTATATGTTATGTTTATATCAATATATTAATTGATATAGTAATATATATCTGTATATTGAAGCCTACCTATCATGTATTACATCCCTCTTCAGCTACATAAGCTCTTTGTTTCTCCCACAACATACTATAATAAGTATAGCTCACATGTACTGTACTTTGCAGTTACAAAATATTTCAGTCAATTGAGTATTTATTAAGTTCCTATTATGTGCCATGCATTTATCTAAGTGCTGGGGATGTACAAAACGCATACAGATAAACCCAGGGAAATTTTCATAATACTTTAAAACACTAGTTGTGTGATCTTGGGTAAGTCACATCATCTCTCTGAGCCTCAGTTTCTATATTTGTAAAATGAGAGAGTTGGAGTGAATTGCATCTAGGTTTCCTTTTAGTTCTACTTCTATGATCCCATGATCCTCACACAAAAATCCTGTAATTTAGGTAGGTCCATGTATTATTACTCATGTTTTACAGATGAAGAAACCTCTGAGGTTCAAAAGATTATAAGTGATTTTTCTTGAGATCATTCAGTGGGTGGCAGAGCCAACATAGGAATTCCAGGACATTCAGACAGTGAAAAAGGGTAGATTGGCAGTGAGAGGATGTAGTTTCAGATTCCAGATTGTCATTTACTACTTGTTTGACTTTAGGTAAGTCACAAACTCTCCGAACCTCAGTTTACTTATCTGAAAAAAGAGAAGATTGGGCTAGTTAATTTCTAAGGTCACTTCTAGTTCTAAATGTATGATCTCATGATCTGAATGTCTGACTCCTGTATTCTATCATGCCATGCTGCTATGCTTCCAATGTAGCTGATAATAAATCTGGTAACATCATCTGCACTGATGTGCCAATCATTTATTAAATCCTTACTATGTGCCAGGTACTGTGGTGGAAGATTAAAGATCTCCAGTAGCATTCTTTTCCCTTCTTGGATAACATATACATTTTAACACTGAACTAATCCATCCTTTCTCTTCATTTATGTGACTACCATGCTTATTTAGGCATTTATCCAGGGGTGTGCTGGTAAATATTTAACGACAGTGTCTGGACATACTACCAATACACTTTAAAGTGTAATCTGTATTATTAACACTTTCTTAAGTCTAGACAATCAACAAAACAATAAATCGAGCCCTGATTTGTAGCATTTGCCAGTTTCTGAGGTGTAAATACTCACGAGGAAAATTTAACAATTGGCTTTCCCTAGCCTTTGAGCTGACTCTGGCAGACCCCCGAATTTATCCCTTTTCATCTGTATAATTTCAAAAGATTGTTAATTAGTCTCAAGTCTCTTGCATCCTTACAGTTACCAAATTATCTTCCTAAAGCATAGTTCTAACTATGTTACTCCCCTACTCAAGAAACTAAAGACACTCCCTATTGTTTTTAGGACAATGTGCAAACTCCCTAGCTTAGCACTGTAGGCCCTTCATAGTTTGATTCCTGCCTATCTTCCAGACATATCACAGCCCCTTCACACACTAAATAGATCAATCAAAAATCATTCATTAAATGTCTACTTTGTGTCAGGCGTCACTCTAGGTGATGGATAAACAAAATAAAAAAGTGAGGCAGGATATTCTCCTGGAGCTTCTATTCCTTATTATAGTCAACTGGCTTGTTTGCTGTTCCCAAATTTTTCATTCTATTTCCTGCTCCTTGCCTTTTGCATAGACTATCCCTCATGTATGGGATAAACTACCTCATCACTTCTCCTTAGCCTCCCTCAAGGCTCATCTCAAATGTCGCCTCCTGCAGGAAGCCTTTCCTGATCCTCCTAAATGGTTAGTGTTCTCTTCCTTCTCAAATTACATCATATTCACTAATCTGTGCAAGAATTGTGACTCCCCCCCTCCAGTATAATGTAAATGCCTTGAGAGCAGGAATGGTTTTCAGCTTTGTCTACAGAATGAAAATTCAAATAATGGGGCAGCTTTATGGAATTCATTATTGCAATAATCAGGACCTTGCTGGATCCCTAGTTCATAGCAAGTGCTTTGCAAAGAGTAGGGCCTCAAAATAAATGCATGTTGCATTGATTAGGGAGAAGTTCTATGATGACAAATAATTTAAATATTAACAGAGAAGCGGCAATGGTGGAAATATCAATTAAGACAGGAAGGAAGTATAACTGAGGACCTTGTCATTCTTCTGAAATCACACCGAGTGGAAGGCTGCCTGTACTGTTGGCAAAGGCAGTGGTGGCCTGGTACTTAAAGAACTTCAAAAATATGAAAGTAAATCTCATGAAACTTGGGTTAAAAGTCCCTGGTGATGATCACTCTAGCAGACCAAGTATTAATTGCCATAAGTCAAAGAGTGGAGGAGATGCTGACCGTATTACTTTTTCTTGAGTCACCTCTTGATGATTGAGGAGTCTAAAGGTGAAAAGTCATTGGTAGGGGTTACCCCAAACCATAAATAATTGACAAGATATGCAAATCAAGCACCAATTCGTAGACTTTTTCTTAATATTCTTGCTCAAACTGCTACTTCAGCTTTATAAGTTGGTAAATGTAGAAATTTTTTTTAAAAAGCCTTGCATATTTCAAATTTGTACTTGGCAGTCAAAACGGTGGCAGAGTAGAAAACTAATGGAAGGAAGGGATCTCTTGTGCTGGAGCCAGAATAGTCCGAGGCAGTCAGAAAATTGTTCCTTGGTTGTAAGACAAAGCAATCCACAAATAAAGCCTTAACTCACAGAGAAATGGTCAAAGGAGAGGACAAAAAAGGGGGGGGGCAAGGACTCAGATAATCCACAAGCTAGATAGATAACCCAACCCTCACATGTGTCAGCCCTGAATAATGGATAACTGGCTTTTGTTAACGATTGGCTTGATCTTATATGCAAAGTTTAAAAGATGCTTCTTGGCTGGCATTTTACTAGGAAGATAAAGAGAATGTGTTATGACCTTGGATATGAAAGGAGGGCAAGAGCCTGCTGGGAAGGGATCTTGTGTTCACTGGCCTTTTCTGGTAAAAACCTTGGAAACATGACAGTTGTGAATCTGGTACTTAACAACAGCTATTAACAAGAGCCAGGATGGCACCACATCAACTTTTTCAAACCTAAGGCTGGTAAGAGTTGTAAAAGGAGTGGGAATGGGGGGCAGGGTGGAAGTGTGGACAGCAATATAGATTGTGGGTATTGGTGGAAGTGGTATCAGTGTTGCTACCATCAACTCTTAAGAGCAATTGCTAGACTTGCTGGGACCCATATTTCTTTCTTTCTTTCTTTCTTTCTTTCTTTCTTTCTTTCTTTCTTT
>NW_027186304.1:40901407-40916666 GCF_028583685.1 Petaurus breviceps papuanus | reverse complement strand
CTTTCTTTCTTTCTTTCTTTCTTCCTTCCTTCCTTCCTTCCTTCCTTCCTTCCTTCCTTTCTTTCTTTCTTTCTTTCTTCCTTTCTTTCTTTTTTCTCTCTTTATTTCTTTCTCTCTTTCTTTCTCTCTCTCTTTCTTTCTTTCTTTCTTTCTTTCTTTCTTTCTTTCTTTCTTTCTTTCTTTCTTTCTTTCTTTCTTTCTTTCTTTCTTTCTTTCTTTCTTTCTTTCTTTCCTCCCTCCCTTCCTTCCTTCCTTCCTTCCTTCCTTCCTTCCTTCCTTCCTCCCTTCCTTCCCTCCTTCCCACCTTCCTTCCCTCCTTTTCTCCTTCTTTCTTTCCTTCCTTTCTCCCTTCCTTTTCTCCTCCCTCCCTTCCTTCCTTCTTTATTTCCTTCCTTTCTCCCTTCCTTTTCTCCTTCCTTCCTTTCCTCCTTTCCTTCCTTCCTTCCTTCCTTCTACACTGTACAATTCTTGTTCACATTTTCTCATATATCCTTTATAAGGAATTTATCTAATGCATTGGAGGCCTTATTTTAGTTTAAAAAGAAAAATATTTTGTGAAAGCTGGCATAGCATTTGGGTTGTCAGTTTATATGAATCCTCATCCTACTGCATGACTGGCCTATATCCTTTTCTAATTGTACACTTCTTATGCACAAATCGGTTCAGCAAACATTTTTTTCTATGCACTGGCAATACAAAGGGAAAAACCAATTAACAGTAGCTTCCTCCAGGAGCTTACATTCTATTAGAGGGACAAATTATGTTAGCTATTGGATAAGTAAATGAAGAGTATTTACAAGGAGTTTTCAAGAGAGAGAGAATAGTAACAACTGGAGATCAGAAAATGTACACATCAGAGGCACTTTCCTTTGGAGGAAAATGATTTTTCAAAGGAGTAGAGATAAGAGCACTTATTAATTAAGAGTAGCTCCTATTCTTATAAATTTCAGTTATATAATAAGTCAGTCCCTTATACATCTTAAAAATGATACTTTTAGCGAAGAAGGAAGTACATTATAGACATGGGAGAACCAACAGTGAAAGGGCATGGAGGGAAGAGATGGAAAGGATGACACTATGCCCAAGGGAGCAGCTCTCCTAGTAATTGAATTTATGAATGGCAGTATTGTGAAATAAAAGTGGAAAAGTAGGTGGGAACCACAGTAGGGAAGGCTCGAAATGTTAGTATGAAGGTTTTGTAACTTTATCCTAGAAGTGATGGTGAGTCACTGAAGATTTTTGAATAGGATAGTGATCTGGTTAGCTCTGTGTTTTAGGAATATCTGCTAGGCATCTGTATAGAAGATGAACAGAAAAGGGGAGATGCTGGAAGCAGAGGGTCTAGTGCAGGAGTGGGGAAGCTGTGACTTTGAGGCCGCATGTGGCCTTCCAGGTCCTTTTACAGAACAATTTGGATTCAGTCAAAAGGCCACAATTAAGGATCTAGAAGGCCACATATGGCCTCAAGGCCACAGGTTCCCCACCCTGGTTTAGGGAAAAAGCTATTGCAATAGCTATCCATTGAGGGGTAATAATTTTTTTTTCTGGATTATTATTCCCTAGACCTTACCTTTGTAAGGTCTTTACGTTGTATTTAGTATTTAATAAAGTCAATTCATGTTGGCAGGTGTCAAAGAAGTCACTGAGTCCAATTTCCTTATTTTATAGATGAAGGAATAGGCCTAGAGAGCTTAAGTGATTTGTCCAAAGTCACACTCATAATAGGTGGCAAATCTGGGATTTAAACCCACGTCCTCTGACTCCAAATCCAGTACTCTATCCAGTGTCCTTTACACTGGACAGCACTGCCTCTTTACAACTCACTCTTTCCCTGGTTATAAGTCTACTCAGCCATGCTATCTCACATAAAGTAAGCCCTTACCTAAAAGAAATCAGACTTTCAGGAAGGATCAAGTTGTAAGAACCTAAGAATTCTAGGCTCTTTGAATCCTATAAGCCTCAAAAGTGCAGAAAGTACTTCTGACTCCCAAACATTTCCCTCATCTGCCTTTAGATTCACTCCTTACTGTGTCTCTAGAGGGCCAATATTGGTTAAAAAGTCATGATGTTACCTTGGAATTAATTCATTAAGTCATTAGAAAAGTTTCTATTATTCTGTCTATATATCCAGCTCTCATCTCTCTTCTGAGCTCCTGTTCCTTATTTCCAGCTACCTGTTGGATAGCTCTGCTTGGATGTCCTATGTCCCAAATAGATCTACCTTCATTTCCTACATGACTACAATATTTTGAATTTCTTCATCATGATCTGAGGAACCTCACCATCCTGCAAGATCATATCAACCTTGTACTCACACCTTCTGACCCTAGGACCTCTCTAATTAGGGGGCAAAGTGGAGAGCTCCTCTCCGAATCTCTATTTAAAGATAGCTTTGAGACCAGCTATGTCTTCATTTTCCTAGCCTGTTGGATTCCTTTGGACTTCTCATGCCCTGCCATGACAGAGACCTTCCCTTTCCTCCCAGCCCAGAGCACTTCAACATCCTTTAGTGTGTTCTCTTCCCCAATTAGACAGTAAGCCCCTTGAGGGCAGGACTATCTTTCTTTTTCCTATTGGTGTCTTCAGTGTATTAGCACAGTGCTTGGAACATAGTAGCATTTAATAAATGTTTATCAACTGACTGACTGACATTTCCATTTGAATGTTCTATGTCTCATAGGCAAGCCAAACTCACTAAGTCCAAAACAAAACTCTTTTGCATTAAATTTATTCTTCCTCCTAATTAACGTGTTTCTGTTGAGGGTATTGTCATTCTTCCAGGGTTGGTGTAGAACACTCTGACTTCCATTTTACTTAGTGTCACTTTTCTCTGTATTCTCCTCAGTCTCTATTTTATTCTGGGTTCACTTAGCCATTGCTTGTTTTTGCTTTCTTTTACATCACACAGGTCACCGGTCTAACCTCTCCTTAAGTAGGTTTCCAGTGGCAGACAAAAGACTTGCCAGCAGATTCTCCTGCTGCCACCATATGGTAGTATTGTGATGCTGAATCACGCTCATCCATACCATTCTCTTATTAGTCAATGAGCTGATTTGTAACATTAGGTTTGTTCTTAGATTTCTGAAAATATCAACGAATATTCAGCATGGTGGCTTTACCTCTTCTGGCTGTCTTAGCTATCTTGACTTCCTCTTGTTCTCAATGTCACTAAGAATAGAGGGACACAGTCTCAAAGTCCCCCTAATACACTTCAACGTTTCCCACAAATTTGGATTTCCATGAAAGCCAAACAATAAAGAGACTAAAAAGGAGAGACAGAAAACATTAAAGTTCTTGAATGTCGGATTTCTTTTAGGACTGGGCTTATTTTGTGGGAGAGAGCATGGCTTAGTAGACTTAGAAGCAGGAAAATTGAATGCTAGCCTTATTTCTGTCATTGAAGGTCACCTTAAGATCTATGCCTTGGTTTCCTCATCTGTCAAATGGAGAAGATAATACCCATCCTCCCCATCTCCTACAAGGTTTTTGCAAGGATCAAATGAGAGAAATAAATGTGGAAGCACACTGAAAGGTTAAAAGCACTATATGAATGCCAGGCATTTTGATGACTTCACTTTAATAGGGCTTACCCCTTGGTGTCCTGAAGGAAATAAATTGCCTAGAGGGGGTTTTATTCATCTTGGTTCACCTTAGTATGGAGTCCATTTAAACCTGTGTGTTCTAGTTGATTGGGTTATTGTGTGTCGATTGCAGGAGTTTCAAGCTCTATTTCCTCTTTTTTCCTTTTGATATAATTTTAATGAGGTTTCCCCTCCTTCCTTTATGGTAGGGCAGGATATAGCAATAATAAATATAAAGAATTTTAGAAAAATGCAAAACTCACAAACACCCCAACAGAAAAGGAGGGCCATGGAGATGGGAAATCCAATCAGGAAGACCCAGGGGAAAATTATGTTCTCAGATCTGCATGGGCCTCCTGATGGCTTTAGAATTCCTGGAGGCGCTTCCCCACATGGTGAGCTCTGCACGTGACAAGAAATGAGACCCATCAAGGGGAACTGAAAAATTTTTTTTCTCATTTAAGGAGCACCAGATTTTTTCCAGACATTTCATCACCAGCACACAGGAATGGGATACTTTGTGCTATAGAAGCAATCCTATGACCATGGGCAAATCAGCTCCCCTCAGTAGCTAATGTAGCTAATAATGTGGCTAATATTGCCTTTCCTGTGTACCTGACAGGATTGTCACAAGAATCAAAGGAGATGACGTTTATGAAAGAACCTGGAAAAGTGTTAAGTGAAGGTTGGGAACAGGACTTGTATTTTCATTGGCATAAGGAATTCCTTGACAGGTAACTCCCTTTATTAATGCAGGCTCTCATTTTAGAGAGTGGCCTAAGCACTGAGAAGTTATATCACTTGTCTACCATCACTTTAGTGAGTTAATCAATTAAGCACCTACTATGTGCCATGCATTGTGTTAAGCTAGGTGAGTCAGAGGCAGGACTGGAAGCCAGATAGTTCTGACTTTAAGGCCAACTCTCTATCCATCATGCCACACTGCCTTTATAGAAAGATAGAGTACTCTTGTAAAATTGCCTCCAGTGCATTTTCTGGATTATGACCTTTCCAAGATTTAGAAACATGTTATGTACCATACCACTGTTATCTTATTGGTGTGGTTATTTCTTCCTTTGGTGCATCACAACCTAGGATTCTTGTCCATAAAGCCTCCACAGAAGATCTATTTGCTTTGTTGGAGGCCTTCTTCTAGTGTCTTTGTTATTGGCCAGGTATTTTCAATTGTGTCTGACTCTTTATGACCCCACTTAGGGTTTCCTTGGCAAAGATAGTGGAATAGTTTGTGATTTCCTTCACCAGCTCATTTTATAGATGAGGAAACTGAGGCAAACAGGGTTAAGTGACTTTCCCAGGGTCACACAGCTAGTAAGTATCTGAGGCCAGATTTGAACTCAAAAAGATGAGTCTTCCTGACTCCAGGTCCAGCCCTCTATCTACTGCACCACCTAAGTGTCCCTCCCTTCTAGAATTCAGGGTTGTTGTTGTTTGTGTTTTGTGGGTGCCAGGGCAGCGCTCAGGCTGTCCAGCTGTTGTCCTTCATATTAATGCTTAGTATACAGCCTGGTATTTAGCAGGTGCTTAATAAATGCTTCTTGACTTGACTCTTGCTACATGACTAGCCTCCCTCCTTTTCTCATCCTGCATTCCTGAATTATAGCATTTACATGTAGTCCTTGAATGTAGATAGATCATCCTATGAAATATGATGTTCTACTCCCATACTTGTACCCTCCACGAATATCTCCATTGAATTCTGGTCACCCATGACTTTGAGTCTTTGGGTACTATGTTGTTTCCAGATTCATTACTTTACATGATTCCTGAAAACTTTTTTTGTGGAAAAAATGGACTTTTATGCTAGGAAGAGGCTTCAAAACATTGTGGAACTGTCCCAAATGCAATTCAGCTTACTCTTTTCCTCCAATTTGGTTGTAGGTCCAGATGCAGTGCCTGTCCAAAATATATTTCCTAAAGTACTAACTCATGGACAGGCTATTCAACTATATGTGTCATAGTCTGGACTAAGTACTTTTCATCCATTTGGTTTTGCCTCTGTGGATTGTCAGGTCATTCTCTTTTGAGTAATCATGCATTGTATTGAGGAGGCCTTTGATAAAAAAAGCACAACATCATCCAGAAACAGGACTATCTAGAGGACATTACCATAGAGAGAGAGAGAGTTGTTCTTGATTTGGAATTAGTGCAGGACATATCTTCCATGGAAGATATGAGCCCATGAGGAAGATATACATCTTCCTGTTTTATACCTTTCTTGACCTTAATAATCAGAGGGCTGTTGAACAAAGTTATCTCCATGGTTGCATTTATCAAAGATTCTTGTGTGGTCTTAACATATGCATTGGATACATTATGGAGTATCACCTTTGCTTTATATCAGAACTAGCACCCTCATGGTAAAACCTGAGAGTGGAAAAGTGGTTCATTTCCATTGTGCTAAATGCTTTAAATGGATACCTGGTCCCAAGCACCCTGGAAAGATATGGATATTTTGAGGGCCTTCTGGCATTTTGACTGACAGAGGATCTATACAAACCTGGAACATAAGACCCCAGAATGGCATCACAACCATATTAATATTCCCAGAGCTGATCTGAATTAATATCTCTGTTAGAACTCAGTCTTAAAATGTCTGTTGGATTTACAAGAATCATAAAACCTTACAATGGGAAGGAACCTTTAGATGTAATGTTAGCTAGCTTTTACCAAATGCAGGAGCTCCTGACAGATGGTTATCCATCCATCCTCTGCTTAAACCTTTTAGTTGTGGGATTCTCCCAACTTTGTGAGGAAGTCTATTCCATTATTAAATGAGTTTGATTATTAGAATGGTATTCCTTATTGAATTGAAGTCTGTCTTCATATGACTCCCAACCATAGATCTGAAATCTGTCCTTTGGAATATACAGAATAAATCTAACATTCCTTCCCTATTGTAACACCAATAATGGCAGCACACCTCAGGACTACTTCTGTGAATATTTTTAAGAGTCTAATTGCATAGTATAATTAACTCTCTATTCAGAACTAAATATTTTTCAATAAAATAAAACATAACATTCATAGCAATATCCTTAAGCAAAGCATATTACTACATATACATACATACATACATATATATATATATATACATATATATATATGTAATCTCATAGCACACAGTATATCATATGGCACATAGCATATACCATAGCATTCAGTAGCATTCTCCAAAATACTTGTTTATACAATTGGGGAGTCCCAGGCTAGGGTCTTCCCTAGCACAACACATCCTTAAGGAGTAGCAGAAAAGTACCACACCATCTATCCATAGGTCACTATAAGAACAATTTCCTTAATACCAAGTGTTCACATAAAGTCCTTTCTCATCTTAGCTTGAGGTTGACTTCCAAGTCCCATGGATCTTCCTCTGTGGGCTGACCACTCACAACTTTCACCCGGATTCACATATAGGCAGGTCTTGGCTCCTGCTCCATGTCTCAGCTCATGGGGACTGCTCCACTCCAAGATCCTGCCTGACAGCAGGCTCCAGGGGCTCCTGCCAAAATGTAGCAGGGCAACAATAATATCGACACACACCGCTACCACCATCATCTTAATTCACCTCCAAAGTCCAGGCGCTCTGTAATAACAGCTCAGTTAATTTTAACAGCTCTTAAAATGGGCTCAAGCTAAGCCTCCCTCCCATGGGAAGTTCTCTGCCCCACATCTCTCTTCATTTTCAAAGTTCAGAGGTACCCTCAGCAAGTCTCTGGCATCAAAGGTCTCCTCTCAGCTCTCAGAGGTCTCTTCTCCACTCTCAGAGGTCTCTTCTCCATTCTCAGAGATCTCCTCTCTCCACCCACTCAAGCTGCTTCTCTCTCTGAGCACTGTGTCACTCTCTTAATGATGGCTCCCTTAATGCCTGCTTTCTCCGCTCCTGCTCTCTGTATATACAGTTCTACTACTACTACTCAGCATCTCATTGGCTAGAGCCCACATGTATGTATCTGATTGGTTAGAGTCCACTTGCACATGTCTGATTGACTCAGCACAGAGGCATGTAAGACTGAGGCAGAAAAATTGAATAACACACACAGAAAACAGCAAAAAATACCACTTTGCTTACCGTTACAACTATGAAAGCTTTTCATGCACTTAAAGACAGCTATAATCTTTCTTCTAAGTCTTCTCTAGGAGATTGTTCTTAGATCTACTCCACTGAATAAAATGGAAGACATCAGATGTGTCATGGAAAGAAGAACAATAGCAATGAAAGTGTCTAGTAATTCTCAGGAACTGGGAAGAGTTGGAAGCAACACTTATGGTCTTAAGGGTCTGTATACCAATGATCACATAATGAGTAATAAAAAAGGAGGCAGATACACTTGAGTATCACTAAAACTTGGTAGGATGGGACTCATGACAGCAGAAGGAACATAAATAAGGGGTTAATAGAGCTACTTTGGCCTAAGGCAGTGGGAGATAGGGTGAATTGGGGTCACTATGAGCTGAAGGAATACAGTGATGGAGGAGGAAGATGGAATTACAAAGTTGAGGTAGCAGACAAGAATGTATCCCAAGCTATGATCCCATTAAAAATGACTCATGGGACAAATAGTGAGAGATGGATGAGAATGGAAGAAACATAATGGAAGTCAGTAGACAGGAAACCAGGTAGTCATAGAGACCTAAGACACTCATTTTTTTTCTTTTTTTAAAAAAATTAATTTTTAGTTTTCAACATTCACTTCCATAAGATTTTGAGCTCTAAATTTTCTCCCCTTCCCTCCCCTTCCCCCTCCCCAAGATGTTGTGCAATCTGATATAGGCTGTACTTATACATTCAAATTAAACATATTTTCACATTAGTCATGTTGGAAAGAAGAATTAGAACCAATGGGAGGAACCATGAGAAAGAAGAAACAAAACAAAAAACAGACAAAAAAGTTTCCATCGGCATTCAGACTCCATAGTTCTTTTTCTGGATGTGGACAGTATTTTCTCTCATGAGTCTTTTGGAGTTGTCTTAGATCCTTGCATTGCTGAGAAGAGCTAAGTCTATCAAAGTTAGTCATCGAACAATGTTGTTTTCTGTGTACAATGTTCTCCTGATCCTCACTTCATTCAGCATCAGTCCATGTAAGTGTTTTCAGGTTCTTCTGAAATCTTCCTGCTCATCATTTCTTATACCACAATAGTACTCCATTACATTCATATACCACAACTTGTTCAGCCATTCCCGAATTGATGGGTAACCTCTCAATTTTCAATTCTTGGCTATCACAAAAAGAGCTACTATAAATATTTTTTGTACATGTGGGTCCTTTTCCAGTTTTTAAGATCTCTTTGGGATACAGACCTAGAAATGGTATTGCTGGGTCAAAGGGTATAAACATTTTTATGGCCCTTTGGGCATAGTTCCAAATTGTTCTACAGATTGGTTGGATCAGTTCACAACTCCACCAACAATCCATTAATGTTCTAATTTTCTCATATCTTCTCCAACATTTATCATTTTCTTGTTTTGTCATATTAGCTAATCTGATAGGTATGATGTGGTTTGTTTTGATTGCATTTATCTAATCAATAGTGATTTGAGAATTTTTTTTCATATGACTATAGATAGCTTTAATCTCTTTATTTGAAAACTGCCTGTTCATATCCTTTGACCGTTTATCAATTGAGGAATGACTTGTATTCTTATAAATTTGTTTTCCATGTAAAAGTTCTCTATATTATTTGGGAAATGATACCTTTATCAGAGACACTAGTTGTAAAAATTCCCAGATTTCTGCTTCTCTTCTAATCTTGGTTGCATTGACTTTGTGCAAAAGCTTTTCAATTTAATGTAATCAAAATTATTCATTTTGCATGTCTCAAAATGCTCTTATTTGGTCATAAATTCTTCCATTCTCCATAAATCTGACAGGTAAACTATTCTTTGCTCTTCTGGTTTACTTATAGTATCAGCCTTTACCAAGATTGCCATTTTAGAGCTTGAAGGGACCTTGAAAATTATTTAGCTCAACCTTAACATTTTATAGTTGAAGGCCAAAGACACACAAGCAGTAAATGACAAACAGATATTGGAGCCCAAGTTGTTTCATAATTTTCACTTGCCTCTCCACATATCTTTGTAGATGGTAGGTTTGGGCAGGATGGTAGCACCATTCGTGCTCCACTTTGTGTCTTAGAAGCAACACACTCAGTTAGGGACCAGCTAGACTAGACCTGGGCAATGAAAGAGTACACGTGATTCAAACAGAAATAGTAGAAAAGGAAAATCATGCTGTGTTTTACAAGCTATATGGAAATACAGGAATCTGAGGATGACACAGTAGAGAACATTTGGGTGAGAATAAAACAAAAGAGAAATGGAAGTGGATTATAAGAGTTAGAGCTGAAAGTGAGTTTAAAGATAATTAAGTCTAACCTCTTTATTCTATATGTGAGGAAACAGGGGAGTTAAGTGACATGTGCAAGGTCATGTAGGCAGTAAGTGGCAGATCTAGGAGTTGAACCCAGGTTTCTGACTTTAGATCTAGTACTCTTTTTACTATAAAAGGTCTAGATTACTGAACTTTTAATGGGAAAACCTGATCTCAAATCCTGACTCAGACACTTACCAGTTATGCAATCTTGGGCACGTCACTTAGCCACTCTATCTCAGTTTCCCCATCTGTAAAATGGACATAGTAATCAGATGAAGTGATATATGTAAAGTGCTTTGAAAACTATAAGACATTATATGAATTCTATTATTATATTATTTTTATCATTTCTGTTATCATGATGCATCACAGTGATATATCATCATGGGAATTTACTATAGAGTACCTGGATAGAGAGATAATGTGGATGATGTTTTCCTAATAATGATTAATTAACTGACACAAAGACATAACAGTAGGGGAGAGGGGAGAATTCCACTGGAAGCTTTATTCTTAAATCAGAGCATCCAATAAATTTTGCATTTCCTTGTTGATAATTTAATCTACAAGGAAGTAGAGGAAACAGTAAAGAAAAGTGCTGTTATGGATTTGGTTCTGAGCAGGAACCTGTGTCTGTGATGTAGAAGTGGTGGAATCTTGGGAGAGAGTGACTACGTTATCTAATGCTGTGTAGTAGATGGAAATCACAGATCTGATTTCTCTCACTGTTCCCCTCCCTCAACCCTCAAAGAAGTATATATTCAGAGGAAGCCACATGCTCCAAGAAGGACAGGCTCATGGAGAAAACTGTTAAAGCACCCTGGGATAGGGAAAGAAGATATAGCTAGAGAAAAGCAGGAGTAGTCATGGAAGCGACAAGGGTGAACTGTCCATTCACAGAATTAAAGAATTATGGAATCACAGTATTCTGGAATTTAAGAATCTTAAAACATTGGAAAGAACCTCAGAGGCCACCTCATCTGATTGGTGCATGAAGGAGAATTGCCTCTTTAGTACATACCCATCAACAGGTCATTCAAGCTTTACTCCAAGGCCTCCAGTGAGGAGTTTTTATTCAATCATCTCAGTCGTGAGGAGTGGGTAATCTGCTATTGACCTGTACGGAGCCTGTTTCTAGCTTCTTCAGCCGGTCCTAGGATTTTAAGGAATTTCACACAGTGTTCCAGATGTGGATTCTAGATGTAGATTCCAGGTCAGAGTGTAAGAGGACAGTCATTTGCTCTGCTCAATGCCTCTCTTAATGCTGTCTAAGATCCCATTAAAATTTCTGACTGCACAATCACACAGTTGATTCATATTGAGTTTCTAATCCAAAAAGACCAAAAGATCTTTTTTTTTTTTTGGTAAAATACAAATTGCTCTTTTAGCCATGCCTCTCGGATCTTGAATTTTCAAAGTGTAAACCTTTACATATATCTCCATCAAATATCATAATATTCATTTTCACTCATTTTTTCCGGCCTTGCAGAGATTTTTTTCTCATCAGTCATTCAGCCTGTTAGTTATCCTTTTATCTTTGTGTCATTTACAGACTTGATAAGCATGCCATCTATACTTTTGTCCAAGTTTTTGATAAAAATGTTGAATACCCCAGAGTCAAGGACAAATCCCTAGGGTGTGCATTAGGGACCTTTTAAGTTAGCATTAACCTTTTAATGATTATTTTTTGATTCCAACCTCAACTAGTTCCAAATGTAGCGAACTATTCTGTGGTCTACTATGCATCTCTATCATGTCCATAGGAATTGCAAGAGTGACTCGTCCATAATTCATCTTTTGTGTTTATAGTCACCTATAAAGCTGAGTAGTGAGAAGGTCCAAGATCTACCTAAGTTTTGAACATCTCATCACCAGAAAGCTATCAGGTGGTCAACCTTTCAGCTACAACTCCTGAAATGTGGTCAGTGGAAGATATTCCCACGCTGGTGTGATCACCTATCTTTCAAAGCATCCAGGTATTTTTTGTTGCTCTTTCATAGGTTTTCATACTTGATAATAGTTTTAAAAAAAAGAAAACAGGTTTCTCTATTCTGAAACTATCTTAAACCAAAAGATGGTGGTTCAGAAAAAGAATTTCTAAAAGTCCATAAAGTTCCTCTCTGCCTGAAAGAAACACACACACACACACACACACACACACACACGAAGCATCTGCCGGAGTCAGAACTGAGCATGTTGCCAGCTGAGTCAAGCAGCAGGGGCACCTGCTTGGGGCCAGATTTGACCATAACAGTGCAGGTGCCACTGCAGTTAATAAGAATTACTATTGACTTTTTTTTAGAGGTTTGGGAGATGTGGGGATCACATAGAAAACCTATCAGTTATAAAATGGAAATAAATATGACACAGTTATTTTAAAATAAAATGTAGTCCATTCAATGCCCAGTCTATTCTTGCTTTTTCGGTAGTTAGTATTGAATTTGAGAGACCTGAACATTATAGAGAATAGAGGGGAGAGGGATAAAAGAAGGTGAAGGGGAGGAGAGAGATGGAGAGGGAGAGGAGGAGGGAGAGAGAGACAGAGAGAGAGAGACAGAGAGAGAGAGAAAGAGAGAGAGACAGAGAGAGAGACAGAGACAGATACAGAGAGATAGAGAAACAGAGAGGGAGAGGAAGAGGGAGAGAGAGAGAGAGATCAGATCCCAGTGAAGCTTGTATCTGATGTTTAATTAAACTACAATATGTAGTAAAATAAACATCAGTGAAATTACAAGTAACATTGAATGTGGATTGGGATGTTTTAAAATGATGGATTCATGGGAGTATTAGATCTCAACAAACAGCAAATCTTCCAATCTCACTATTTTTAATATTTTAATAGAGGCAGCTGGTGATGCAGTAGATAATACCCTGGGCCTGGAATCAAAAAGAGGTGAGTTCAGCTCCAGCCTGAGACACTGACTGGCAGTGTGATCCTGAGCAAGTTACTTAGATGGCTTGTTTGCCTTAGTATTCTCTGCTATAAAATGGGGATAATAACAGCACTTACCTCAGAGAGTTGTCAATAAGTTCAAACAAGATATTTGTAAAAGTGTTTAGTAGGGTGCCAGGCACATAGTAGGTCTTATATAAATGCGCATTACCCTCACATCCCTTTTAATTGTTTCCTGAAATGACCCCTATTCAAATTATCTTAATACAGAAAGCATAGAAAGTTCAGTCAGAGGATTTCTGTTACAAGTGCAGAGTTAGCAAATGATACCATCTTAAAAATGAGAGATGGAACTGTTTAAGAGGATTTTTAGGACATAGGGGTTTGGGTCTTCAAGTGCATTTCTTCTCTGTTTTCCCCTCATTATCTCAGTCACGCTTAGTTTTTGCAACTACATTGGTAATTGTATCGCCTCGGCTTAGTTTTCTGTTGATTCCATCTCAAAACATCAGCCCTACTTTTGCTATCCCAAACATGTCTGTTCAGTCCTGGTACCCACTAGGGGTCATGCTGCTTACATGGAGGAAGTATCTGTGCCACTTCTTGGGTCATTATTACTGTCCTTTGCTACATACAGTTGGGATGGGCAGATTATACCACTCCTTTGGAGAAGCATGAGACCAGCTGGTCTCTCCCCAGATGAATAGCAGGCTTCCTCCCCCCTTAATCTTTCCCTAGAGAAATGGAAAACTGTGTGAGTTATTATGGAAATTTATACTAGAAAGATGACTTTGGGAAAGTGGGTGTTAATTATTCCACATTTTTGTTTTAGGGATCAGGGATGAAAATGGTGTCCCTTGTTGAGAGCCTTCTTTCAACTGGAATCTAGAAACAATCACCTCCATTTGCTAATGCCACAAAAGCAGATTTGCTGTCCTCACCCAGTAAGTGGTCTTTCATTTGCTGAATCCTTAACTAGTACACTTTTTTTTTTGTTTTGCTTTTTGGAGGGCAATTGGGGTTAAGTAACTTGCCCAAGGTTATACGGCTAGTATTTTTGTGTGGGTGTTAAGTGTTTGAGGCCAGAACCGAACTCAGGTCCTCCTGACTCTGGCCGATGCTCTACTCACTGCACCACCTAGACGCCCAAACTAGTACACTTTCAGTGGGGGTGGGGGCAATGTCTTTGTTTCATTTTCCCAAAGGGCATCCTATGTAAGAGGAGATATTATTAATTCATTCAACAAAAGATACCTGCTTTGTGCAAGTCACAGTGCTAGGTATGGTGGGGGACAGAAATGAATAAGATACTGTTCCTGCCCTCAAAGAGTTTACAATCCAGCAGGGAAGAAAAAATGTGTTTGGAGATCTTTAGCTATAGAGTAAGGCAGAATGCAAGAGATGTCATGAGTGCTATGAGAAATTATAGAATCATAGAATTGGAAGAGACCTTAGAAGGCCAATACTCTCATTTTACACACGAGGAAACTGAGGCCCAGGGTGAAATTTTAGGTGCTTGGGGGTGTCTAGGCACTCTACAAATGGTTCCAGCCCCAGTTTATGGTGTTCCCTCAAAATGTATGGGTGGCTCTCTGTACCCCAGATTCATCTAGCTGCTAGCAGTTGTATTAGCTTTTACAAAGAAAAATTTACTTCAAAAGGTAAAAATAACATATATATTTAATCCCCCAACATGTGGGATGCATAATTCCCCCTTATCCTCCTTCAACATCTTAGTCTCTGAGGAGAGGCAGGAGATTAGATTCATCGCTTAGTTCAGTTCCTATAGAGCACACCCCCAATTCCAAGTCCCAAACCCACCGTGAGCAGGAGTACTTCAGCTTCTTGGGGCTTCCCTGCTGGGCTGACTGACTCCAACATCCCAACTGGAATCCCGGCTCCTAGATCACCTTGACTCAAATTCCTGGTTCCAGTGGGGATTGCCACCTGAGGCTGAGGACAAATAAAACAGAACAGAGACTTCAAATCCCCTTTTTTTGGGAGTCAGGGTAAAGCTGGGGAGAGGAGGAAGGTATCTTCACCTCTTCATTGAGTTCATGGTGCCCATGCTGTGGGTGAACTGTAATCTTCACCTTTAGGACCCAGCAGGAAAGAGTGCACAGGAAAGCAAGGAGATCATCTCGGTCTGGCTAGTTTTAAAGACACAGCTTATTTTGTCTATGAAAACAAGGAAGGTTACACTCACTCACATGTTAGGAAAACACTAGATGCAGGGTGCCTCCATGTTAGGCAATCTGGGCATGCCCAGGTCAAGCCCCATACACACATATGTATTACACATATACATACATGTGTATATGTCTGTGTGTATACATATATATGGAGAGAGAGAGAGAGAGAGAGAGAGAGAGAGAGAGAGAGAGAGAGAG
>NW_027186304.1:40869939-40901397 GCF_028583685.1 Petaurus breviceps papuanus | reverse complement strand
GAGAGAGAGAGAGAGAGAGAGAGAGAGAGAGAGAGAGAGAGAGAGAGAGAGAGAGAGAGATTGGTTGGTGGGAGACCTACAATATCATTAAGATGCAGTGGGGAAGCTATCGATGAAGGCCCCTCCAGATAATGGTAATTTTTTATTTTGAACATTCTCTATCTTTTGTTTCTCCTGCAGTGGTGGGAGGGATGGAGATGGAACAGGGAAAGGAAGGAGATTTAGCCCTCTAGAAATTGTCTGAGGTACCCTTAAGAATCTCTCTCTGTTGGCTATGGAGAGCTTCCTTCTTCCCTATCCAACCCAGACTGGCTCCCTGCACAAGACTGCCAGGAACCAGAGCCCTGTACCAGCAGGAAGTATCCCAGCATGTTGCCTTCCTGGGGTGAGGGAAATGGGGTCCAGGGAAATCAGAAGTGGTCTGAGGTGACCAGTAAAAATAGAAAACAGATCTGCCTCCATGTGCATGTTTAAACTGGGAATTAATCAGTCCCTGCGTCCCTGTGCCTGCGGAAGCACAGTTATATAGGTCCCCATTGGGAAACAATGTTCTTTACACACTAACACCCTATAAATTACTATTCCTTTTCATCATATCAGAGGAGTTCAAGTTAAAATGACACTGGGAGTGAAAAATGCCCCTTAAGTTGCTCCGGGGTAAGGGGCTGTTGCTAGGCAAAGGAAAAGGGGGTCTTTTCATTGATACAATGTGGGGCTGGATTTCACCAGTCCCAATTGTGCTTATTTTGCACTGTTTCCTTATTCATCCAGGGGACAGAAGGGAGTAAAATTCCTAGAAGGAACTTTTCTATCCCTTTATGGGTGGCTGGCAGATCACAGGGATAGACACACACAATAGTAATATGTTGATTCATGATGATTGATTCTCCCTGGTTTTCCAGATCCATTCCATCATCTCAAATGCCAGTAAAGGAGAGGAAGAGGCACTCATTACGACAACCCACTCCCTTCGGCTGTATTTACCAGGACAACTTTGCTTGGGAAAAGCTGTGCCCATCAAAAAGGAGTGCGGTTTTTGAGGCAATTAAAGCAAAAAGACCAGTTGAAAATAAAACGCTCTCTTTTAGGACAGATATTGGAAATCCCTGTAAGAAACGGTTAGGTTTTTATTTTTAAATGAGTGTGTATGTGTGCGTGTGTTCTTCAAGGTAAATGAGTGTTAGTGCAGACAGATACGTTATTACTTTATGCCCCCCAGTGAATATTACTCCGACAGGCTATACACAATTGATACAGATATGAGCACTGTGTTGTGGTTGGGGTTGATTTATAGGAAGGTGTAGGTGTTTGATGGGCTTGTAAAATTCCCTATCATGTGACAACTCGGGCTGGAAATTGGGTGATATTTGGAACTGCTAAGATTGTGAGCCCGCTGGGCAAGGATCAGCAGCTGTATACCGCAACACCTAGCACATTATTGACACTCAGTAAAGACTGTTTATTATCATTATTTTACTACTGTTAGCCAGAATGGATTCTGCCTCCAGTGTTGATGATGTTGTGTGAACTAAGAGAAAGTGCACTAATAAATAGCATTTTGCAAATGCAATTCCTTTTTACTTGCTAGTTATGCTGCCTATGTCCATGGTACCCTATTGATACCCTTCTCTATTCCCCACTTTTGGTGGAACACAGGGAATTCTAGAAAACAGCATGTCTCTGCTTTGTCCCGATGTGCCCTGTTCTCTCTGGTCTTGCTTTTGATTCTGCACGAATAACTTTAGTTTAGGCCTTATTTAGCATAGCCGGTATGGTAGTGGTTTAACAATCAGCTGGAACCTGTAAATGGAAAGGAGTTGGATCTGTGATTATAATAGGTTGTGTTGGAATTTAAGGATACTTTGCCGTATAGTAGTGAGTGGTGGTTTTATTTTCAATAAACATCGTTAAAAATGTCCTGAACTTTTGTAGGCTTAGAAATTTTGCTTTAGAACTGGATTTTTTTTAATAAGAAAGAATTTCTTTAATATGAAGAACTAAAATTCTAACTCTATTCTCTCTCTCTCTCCTTTCTGTTTTCTCCCTCTGTTCTGTTCTCTCTCTCTCTCTCTCTCTCTCTCTCTGTCTCTGTCTCTCTCTGTCTCTGTCTCTCCCTCTCTCTTTTTTTGTCAGTTTCTCTCTTACTCTATCTTCTCCCTTCTTCCCTCTTCTCCATATCTGCTCTGTCTCTCTCTCCTTTCTGTTTTTTCCCCTCTCTGTTCTTTCTCTCTGTCTGTTTCTCCCTCTCTCTGTCCCTCTCTCTTTTTTGTCAGTTTCTCTCTTACTCTGTTTGTCTTCTCCCTCCCTCCCTCCTCTCCACATCTGCTCTCTGTCTCTTACTTCCTCTCTCTCCTGTAAATCCAGGACCAGACCCTATTTGTCTTTGACACTGAATAGAATTCTTGAGAGCAAGAATACTTGAATTTACTGCTTTTTCTTTTTCTGGGCAATAGATGACTAGTTCCTTAATGCCCCTGTTTACTATAGAAAAGCTAATTTCACATCTGCCAATAAAGTTCTGAACAAGTTTTATTTTTTTCTGATGAAAATTAATATTTTCACTGTTTGCCCCTGCCCTTCCCCATGCTAAGATGCAGTAGAAGCTTATATCCATTCACTCAGCCCATGATCAGACCTTATTTGTCCACAGTAAGGCAAGCTCACAATTCCAGGTGGTCTGACCTTTCCATGATATTATACTGCTGATAGGCTTAACCTATGTATTTTGAATGCCTTATATTTAGCTGGTGAAATGTTTTGAAGACAGATTTTTTTACAGGCGTATAAAGTGCATTGAGCTTTAAAATACCACCTCTTGCTTGGTTTTCACTGGTTTTGTATACCAGTTTCTTAGGTACTAGAATGATTTTTTTGACCTGAATTCTTAAGAGGAATAGCAAATAAAAGCAATAACCAGAAAATCTTTACTGTAGTTTATTATATCACTTGAGTTCTATATATTCTACACAAATATGTTGTATTTAAGTCTTTTACAAAACACAAAATTTAAAAATATTACAAACCATTGAAATTGAGAATGTTTTGGGTCTAGTATGTCTGAAAATCAAACAATGGCATAAGGTAATGGTCTTGTTTATGATCTGATTTTTTTCTCATATGGAAGTTATTATTAACAAGACTAAGCTCAGATACAAACTGAACAACGACTAATAAATAGATTCCACCTTGCTAATTGTATAATAAAGAATAATTAACCATGACCCATTAGGACACATTAGCATAAACATATAGCTCTTATAATAATAATAGTAACAATAATAGTTTAATCATATAATTTGGGGAAAGAATGCTAAAGATGTAGGGCCATTCAACATGAAACATCTCTATTTCCTGGAGCTGTTACTCTTCTTGAACTTGTTGGCAGAATTGGTCTGGGCAAATGTGTGAAATTCGTATGACACCTTCCCCCCTCTCTTATTTATGTACCCCTCTCACATGTGTAATTCCTCTGCTTGATAAGTCTAGTACAACCTATCAAAACATACTCGAAGGGAAAAAAAATTCTATCAGTCCCATACACTTTAGCATGAATTTAAATGAACAGTGCCATCTCCCTTAGGGGTATTTATTTCTAATTTATCTCTTATCTCTGATCATGGAATAGAAGGATATGTTACATACTAAATGAATTTCAGGGACAAGGTGAATAGGTGAGAGAGGTATTTTGGAAGGTTGTGTCCAAGCTCTCCTAGAATTATGACACATAGACATCAGTTTACTCTGTGAATGGCTGTCATAATTCTCTTTGTCAGAATTCTTGGTTCTTCTTAGCTCATATGAGGGCTGGAATGTTGCTGGAGTGATCACACTGGTAGTATAAAAATCACTGGACTGTGTTGGGAGAATCCGGTTGAATCCTCACTGTAACTAGATGGTAAAGCCATAAATAATTCTATCCTACAAATATACTGTAAGATGAAGATGATGATAGCTAACCTTAATATAAAACCCACTGTGTTCTAGGTAATTTACGATTATTATTTCATTTGAACCTCACAAGCACCATAGAAGGCAGGTGCTATTATTATCCCCATTTTATAGATGAGAAAACTGAGGCAAGCAGAAGTTAAATGATTTGGGGTGGCTAGGTGGCATAGTGAATAGAGTGCCGGCCCTGGAGTCAGGAGGACCTGAGTTCAAATCCGGCCTCAGACACTTAACACAAAAACTAGCTGTGACCTTGGGCAAGTCACTTAACCCCAAGTGCCCTACATTCCCCCCTCCAAAAAGCCAAAAAAAAAAAAAAAAAAAAAGAAAAAGAAGTTAAATGACTTGCCAGCTAGTAGGTATAAGGTTGAATTTAAACCCAGGTCTTCCTGACTCTAGATTTAGCAATCTATCCACCATTGCACTTGGCTTCCCTTGTATGAGTAGAGAAAGCAAAACCTATAGAATCTTTTAAATCTTTGGCAAAGATATAATATCAGTGGGTATAAATTTTTTGTAGACTTGGTGCTTTATTCCTGATTGAACTAGACCTGGAATATGAAAAGATTTTCCCTTTTTTCTGGAGCCCTTGAGACAAATTGATTTCAATCCTAAAACTTTTCAGAAAATACAGACAGACCAAGAGAATGAATCCCAAACTCCATGGAAGCTGATTTCCCATGTCCATAACACTTGGGGCATGTATATCTGAGATCTGCCACTAGGGATTGATAGAGGAGCTGGCCAGAAGTCACTGTTAAAGATTTTCTAGGTATTGCATCCCTTTCATTTGGGTGAAGCAATGCTGTAGAATGCCTTTTCCTACCTCAGACAATGAACATTGTGTCACTGGTGTCTTTAAAAATAAGATATAAAGCAGTGAATCTCCATGAAGGCTTCCTTTAGCTAATCCTTTTCTTCTGATTTTCATAGATTAAGCCATTGCTTGGTCAGATAACCCCATCATACTGACAGGGGTTATTCTTTGCTGGATTTCTTTTGCATGTAAATAAAATGGGTTTGGAGTCCTGTGTATTGTTAGACGTAAGACTGAGAATACTGAAGGTGGCAGTGTTTGATTTATACTCTTATTAGAAAAGGTTGCAGAGTCCTTGGAAATGCACAATAGTCTCCATCTGAGGTGGCTCCTCCTCCATCTGAGGGTGGATTTCCACAAATTGGTAGAGCCAGACTCCAAAGGCTTCCTTAGCTTTCAGGTGAGATGCCAGTGTGTTCTCCCTCAGGTCTCCCAATCCTTAAAATTTCTCAGTGTTATCACCCACTTTCTCCTCCTTTGACGCATGCATAGAAAAGGAGCTATTCCTTCTTGTTACTTCAGTAAATTCTATTTGTGCCTCTGATCTTATTTCATTCTCTCCCACTTTCACCAGCCTCTTGCTCAAATAATCATCCTCGCTCCCCTCCACTTTTCTAGTCTTCTCTGTCTCCACCTGTCTATAAACATGCTTAGCGCTCCCTCATCCTAAAAAAAAACCTTATTTTAATCCTTCTAGCCTATCTAGTTATCATCCAATCCAATCAACATTTATGCAGTTCTTACTATGTACCAGACACTGTGCTAAATGCTGAGGATACAATTAATAAGAAGCTCTCAGAGTGCTTACAGTCTAAAAGGGGAGACAGCACACAAAGGGAGGCAGGAAAGCAAGAAGGGGTGGGAGAGTGTCAGGGAAACGGGATACCCGGGGTACACTGGTAGGGGGTTCCTTTGAGTTGAGACCATGCAGAGCAGCAGAAGCAAAATGCAATGAACTGAAAGAGTCTACCTTCTGCCCTCCATAAAGGAAGGCACTGGGAGGAATTTAGTATGTTACACGCCAGCTAATCAATCAGAGGAGAGAGGAGGCTGAGGGAGGTGGTGTCAATCAGGGCTTATGTTAGTGGCATGGTGGTGTTTAGAAGCTTATCTTGTTCCACAGACCTGAAAAGGACAGCAGATACAAAGTGCAATGAGCTGAGTGAGACCATTTTTTGGCCCTCTAGAAAGGAAGGCATTGGGAGGAGTTTGATTCTCCTATATCTTTTCTCCTAGTCGCTGCTAAATGTCTTAATTCTTTTTCACCACTCACTGTTCTGTCACTCTTTGTTTCTATCCGCACTACTCTACTAAAACTTATTGTCACAGGTCCCCAATTACCTTCTAATTGCCAAGTCAAATGGTCTTTCCTCAGTCACTGATTTATCTGTGGCTTTGGACACTGTTGTCCACTGTGGTTAATCTGGCATGGGCTATTCCCCCATACTAGACGCTGTCTTGGTTTTCCTTCTATCTTGCTGACTGTTCTCTCTCTCCTTCATTAACTCTGGATCCCTTTCCCAACTCCTAAAGGTAAATGTCTCTCCATATACTCCCTCTTGTCAATATCATTCCCCCCAAAGCTTAAACTACCACTCTACACAGATGATCCCCAAATCTCTAATTCTAGCTTTGAGCTCTCTTCTGAGCTCCACGCTTTCCTCTTTATATGCTTTTAGGGCATCATCTAGATGTCTTATTAGCACCTCAAACTCAACATGTTCAAAATGGATTGTATCTATCTCCCTAAGCCTTCTCTTTTTCATTTCATATTTCTGTTAGTTTCACCTAGTCCCCATGTTAAAGTTTTTTTTTTTTTTTACTTTTTCCTCTTCCTGGACTCTGGTAGCTATTCAATTACTAAGTCCTGTCAATTCCACTTTCATAATTTCTCTCATTCATTCTCATTTCTTTAGTTCCACTCCTACCACCCTAATGTTGTTGTCCAGTCATTTTCAATTGCGTTTAACTCTTTGTGACCACACTTAGGGTTTTCTTGGCAAAGATACTGGAGTGGTTTGCCATTTCCTTTTCCAGCTTATTTGACAAATGGGGAAACTGAGGTAGAGTTAAGTGACTAGCCCAGGCTCACACAGCTAATAAGCTTCCTCATGAGCTAGATTTGAATTTAGGAAGATGTTTTCCTGACTCCAGGTTCAGCACTCTGTGCATTATGGCGCCACCTAGCTGTCCCACCACCCAGATACAGGCCCTCATCCCCTGCCCTGCCCTGCTCATTAGAATGGACTCTTAATAGGTCTTTCTGCTTCCACTTTCTCACCACTCCGATCTACCCTTCATATTGCTACCAGAGTGAATTTTCTCTAACAACAGATCAGCCCTGGTCAAGGGAAGGCTGAGGACACTCTCTCTCAATAAAGGGCCCCAAGGGTTTGGGTGGAGAGGATTTTATCCAGGGAGAAGCCTGGCCCCTAAAGAGAGGTGTCAGGTTCTTTTCTTGCTACCTCTTGCTCTTTCAATCCTACAGCAGCCCTAGGGAGACATCACTTAAAGCTTGGAGTTGTTTCAAATCTAAGGTCTCTTGAAAAGGGATCAGATAGATAGTGAATGTACAATATAGATCAAGTATAGGACAGTGATTTCATCTGCAAAAATAAATACTTAACACACAAAAGACTCATAAGCATGCATTAACAAGGATTAAAACATGAAACAATAACCCATTACCCCTATTATCCTCTCCTAGGAGGATAATATTTAAAACATCAAAACATAATAATAATAGCTAACACACACATATATTACTATGTGTCCCGTACTGTGCTAAGCAGTTTGCAATTATTATCTCATTTAATCCCTATAACAACTCTGGAAGGTAGGTACCATCATTATCCTCTTTTTAAGATGAGGAGACTAAAGTGGGCAAGTTTAAGTGACTCATCCAGGGTCGTAGAGCTAGTGTCTGAAGCTGGATTTGAACTCAGGTCTTCCTGACTCCAGGTCCAGCACTCTATCTACTGAGTTACTGGCTTTTAAATATGGGGCATTTGGGGAATTGTTAAATAATCCTTACACTTAAATCTCTGGTCTCCAGTCTTTGAACAGCTCCTACAAATGCCACATCTCCGAGTAAGCCAGAGCATGGCTTGGGCTCGATCTCATCCATCTACCACTGATCATTGTCTCTAAGAAGAGTGTGGTTATAGAAGCCTCTCTCTGCTGCCCATCAGGTCTGACTGAGGGATTCAGGGGACCCTGTCCTCTTGAACTCAAGAGGTTGTCTCCAAAGCTAGAAATCACCATGTTGGCATGGCTGTTCAGCCACCTATGCCCATGGAAAAGAAATGCAAAGCAGAAGGAATCACCATGGCCGTGAGGTCCAGTCTCAGCTCAGTGGCCACACACATGCTCAATGCCATTGCTGTAGGGGCAGTTGGGGTGGGGGTGCTCTACCCTTATACAGAGTTCTGATCATGTCACACCTTTGCTCAAAATTCTTCAGTAACTCCCTGTTACCTCCCTAGTTAGGTCCTTTGTCTGGCTGTCAAAAAGCTCCATAAGTCATCAGTTTAGCCGCTATTAATTCTACTAGTAGCTGACATTAAAATAAGCTGTGATTTAGGTTTTCAAAGTATTTTGGCAAAATCTCTTTTGAGTCTTACAACAACTCTGTGAGGAAGATAAGAGTATTGCCATTTTGCAGATGGGTAAAGTGAGGTTCAGGGCAGTACATGGCTTGTCCAATGTTCCCCAGTTAATAAAACCCTGGTTTTCCTGATGTCAAAGCCAGTGCTCCAACCACTATTTCCTATCACTTCCCACTCTGCCCTCTAGGCACATATCATACCATGCTCTGACAAACTGGTCTACTGGAATGAGCCATAGTCCTTTTGTTCAGGATTCTCCCTGTACTTGTAACATCTTCCTTCTCCCTCTTCACTTGTCAGATCACTATTAATAGCAATCTTCTGGAACTGAAAACCAGTTATCTCTGTTCCTATCAAGTGTTATGTAGCCCCTCCTGCCCTGCCCCCCTAAGCTAAAGGGCATTTTCCCTCATATAGCATCTTGCTTTGGAATTCTCTAATTCACTTGTGACAACATGTATTTTCACTATCTAGGTTAGTATTTTATCCCTCTACCAGGCTGTAAATTTTATGAGGGCATGGATTGTGGATTATATAAACTTGGGTTTTCAACCAGCTCCTAGAATAGGATGCTTTGCCACTAGCATAGTGCCTAGTGTAGAGTCGGTCCTTAATAAGCATTTGTTGATTACTTGATTTGAACAATAGGTGCTTAATTAATGTTTTTTAGATGCATGAATGAAGGATCATTAAACATACCTCTGGTGGTCCTATGACTTTGGTGAGTAGGATTATTCCACATTTCCAGGTAAAGAAACAGGTGCAAAGATATGCAATTGGCTTGATTGTCTGTGGCAGTATTATAGCTGGAAGCAGATTAGACTTCTAGCCTGCACCCTCCTCCTTTTCACCTCCATTCCACTTCCCATTCACTTGAATTTAAAACTGTAAGATTTTCATAAGATTTGATCAAATTCAAACCAATCAATCTATAAAGAACAAAGATAGCTGAAGTCTCCAAATACTTGGGAGTCCTTTTCGAAACAGCTGCATGAATAAGTTCTGAGCCTAGGGCCCAGAGGGGTAGGTGAAGAAGGAAGAAGGCTCTGCTAAACCTGTGAGAAGATTCGCAAGACCCAGGATATTTCTGAACCTAATGGGACATCAGTGCAACTGAACTCCCAGCCAGCTGTCATTCATTTGGGGAGCAAGACTTGTGTATTGTTTCCTAACATTTTCTTGAGCTCATTTTATTTTGGACTCCTGGAAACGTGCCTCATCTCAAGGTTCTACTTTCTAAACCATTCAGGATGCAAATCCCAACAATGCCAGGTATGTAAAATATTCCCTCCATTTCAATTTGGTGAGAGTTGCCAGTGTAGCCAATTAAAGATTTATTGTCTGGGAATTCTTGGATCACAACCTAACATAGGTCTGGTTGCTTTCTTCTACAGTATTTGGAGGCTTTCCAGCTGCTAAGCTTTCTGTATGGTTGGTGTATTAGAAGTGCAGCCAATGCATTGATTGATTGATCAAAGTGATGCATATTGTGGATTCTGCTTCCATGACAGATTTTCATAAAGTGGAGATATAGATGTAGGGACTTTTACTGTTGGTTTTTGGCAGATAGTTGCACTTTGGCAATACTACTGGGACACGGCAACCACACAAATGTACCACCATTAGTCAGGGAAAGCGGTGAGGGATCATCAACTTTTGTGGGTAGGTACCCAGAAAAGAAATGGCCAAAAATCACACAGGCACACACACACACACACACACACACACACACACACACACACACAGAACTCAAGGACAACAAAGGGAAGAGATATTTTTAAACTTCAGAAACTTTAGAATAAATAAATGGTTACTGATCTGAAATCCCACAAGGCAAACAAACAAAAAATGGATTCACTTTTTACTTGGTTTGGAAATTAATTCTAAGTTCAGGGAATGGAATATATAATGTCTGTAATAATTTCAGTGTGAATCCCAAGGATATTGAACATTAAATCTGGCTGAGATTTCACATTGTAGGAATTATTGAATGTCGACCATTAGCAATCATCATTCAGCTACTTCCTATAGCTGAAGTTAGGAGATTTAAAGAAATACTCAGGTGTAAAATTTCACTTATGAGGAGGCATGACCAAACAATCAAATTACCAGGAATAAAATGGGGGAGCTTAAAGATAGCTTGCTATTGGGAGAACTAACCTCAGCTGTGCATTAGGTGCTGCTTTGTGTTGGGAATATTTCAATTCAAAAGTCAAGGAGAAGATGGCCCAAACAAGTTGGAAGCACCTTTTCACTCTTTAGGCTTCCTTGGGAAGAAACTAGATGTCATGAAAGGAGCCTTGGATTTGTAGCGAAGGGATCTGGATTAAAAATTTACCTTTGTCCCTTAACACCTATGAGACCTTTGGAAAAATCACTTTACCTCTCTGGAACTCAGCTTTCTCGTTTGCCAACCAATCAATCAACATTTATTTAGCATCTACTGTATACCAGGCTAAGCTTTGGAGATACAAAGGAAGGCACGAGGTAGTCCAGGAGTTCACAGTCTAATGGAGGAGACAGCACACAGATGAGCACACACAAACGAGTGGCACACGGGTTAGACGGGACAGAAACAACAGACAGAAGCTCTTGGATTACGGAGGGTTGAGAGGGGCTTCCTGCACAAGACAGGCTCTTAGGTGGGACTGGAAGCAAACCAGAAAAGGCAGGAAATGACGGAAGGGAGAGAATTCATGAGGGGATTGGCCTAGATGACCTCTAAGGTTTCATCCAACTCTAAATCGATGCTAAGCAAGCCCATTTTCCCTCCAAATCTTATATATATACAGAGAGAGAGAGAGAGAGAGGAGAAAAGTGATTGCCTATTACCATGTGATACTACAAACCATCTGATAAGATCAAATGAGAAAATGTATGTAAAATATTTGCAAAAGCTTAAATTTTTATATAAATATCAGCTGTTTTCATGATCATAATTAAGAACTTTTTAATGGAAGTTCCCATTATTTTGTCCTGAGGTAAAGGGCTGACATTTTTTGGGGGTGGGGAGGGTCTTGTATTTCTGACTGAATTGAATTTGCTCAGATCCAATCTTCTGAAAGCAACTAAGCATGCCTTACCATAACAGTAAAGGACCTGCTTTGTGTTTGTGCTCCAGGCCTCAGAGAATTCTCAGTGGGACACTCTCAAGATGAGCTATACCCTGAGGCTATTTGCCAACTACCTCCTGGATTCAGTTTCAAGACTGAGTTAAATATCCTATCATCCTTTGTGTGTCATGGGGGATAGTACCAAAAGTTCACTGGTAGCAAAATCTATCAATTGGTATTCATTAAATACTTACCATGTGCCTGGTACCATATTAGACATTAGAGATACAAGTACAATTGCAAAAGTCTCTGCTCTCAAGGAGATTGTATTCTATGGGGGAGACAACATAAATAGTATACAAAATAAATAAAGAATGGAGGTAAGGTAGCCTCAAGAGGGAGATTCCTAGCAGCTTGGGGGACTAATAAAGGCTTCAGCGTATATCTACAGAACTAAGAATACGGTGGTGTCCAAATCACTTAGGAAAGAGTTAAATAATTAAATTGTGTTCACATAATAAACCTTAAAATTTCTAATCATTAAAAAATTTAATCTTCTGTGTCTTCCTATTGCTCTAATTATATTTTACATGATTTGGCAATGAGTTTCAAGATTTTGACACTTTTTAAGTTTTCACAATGAAAACAACTCATATTAAACATATCTTTGGTGAATAGTCTATTAGACAAATCAAGCTTTGATTATTGCTCAAAGGTTTTTCTTTTCCCTTGAATTCAATTTTTTCAATAATTTCAGTATTCAATTCGATATTCAAAATTCAATAATTTCAATAATTTTCACTTTTGATTTCTCTTCCACCCATCTCCTTTTCTCATATTCATCGAGAAAGCAAGAAAAACAAAAATATTACAAGTATGTATAATTAGTGAAAACAAATTCCTACATTAACCGTGTCTATAGACAGACAGACAGAAATACACAGAGAGACAGACATAGAGAAAGATGCTTCGGTCTTTACTGTGAATCTATCACTTCTTTGTTGGAAGGTAGGTAGTGCATTTCGTCGGCAGTAAGGTGGTGTTATGGACAGAGTCAGAAAGACTTATCTTTCTCAGTTCAAATCTGGCCTCTGACACTTACTAGCTGTGTGGCTCTAGGCAAGTCACTCAACCCTGTTTGCCTTAGTTCCTCATCTGTAAAATGAGCTAGACAGGAAAATGGCAAAGGTACTCCAGTACCCTTGCAAGAAAATCCTAAATGGGTTCATGAAGAGTTGGATGCTACTAAAAACAACCAAACAATAACAACAAGGCATATTTCATTGTGAGTCCTTTGGAATCATGATTGGTCATTGTGTTGATCACAGATCCTAAATCTTTCAAAGTTGTTTATCTCTATAATATTGTTATTATTTATGTTATATATGTATATATGCCCCAAATATTAGGAGCTTCCATTTAAAAGTTCATAATAATGATCATGAAAATAGCTCTTATTTATATAAAACTTTTTTTGCAATATGTACACACATATAATATATGTAATATATATGTATGTATATTATATAAAAATTGTTCTCCTGGACTTGCCCATTTCACTTAATATCAGTTCATTCAAGTATTTCCAGGTTTTTAAAAAACCATTCCCCTCATCATTTCTTATATCACATTCATATACTATAACTTGTTCAGCCATTCTCTAATTGATGGTCACCTACTCAGTTTGCAATTATTTGCTATCACAAAAAGAACTGCTATAAATATTTTGGTACATATTGGTCCTTTTCTTCTTTCTTTGATCTCTTTGATGTTTAGACTTAATGTCAATATCTCTGGGTCAAAGGGTATGCACGTTTAATAGTTTTTTGGGCATAGTTCCACATTACTTTCTAGGGTAGCTGAACTGGTTCATAGCTCCACTACCAGTGCATGAATGTTTCCTGTTTTCCCACAGCCTCTCCAGCATTTTTGTCAAATTTGTCAGTCTGATGGGTGTGAAGGACCATTTTGGTCCATTAGAATCTGTTTTATACTAGCACCAGAGCTTTTTTTGATTAAGTGTCCAGTATAATCATATAGTACTTTATGGTCATGGAGTGCTAGGTTTTAGGATAGTACCAACAGCTTTCTTATAGCCTGTTTTGGATTTGTTGTGGTTCAGTCCAATCTTCAGAGTTGTTTTAATCTGCATTTCTCTAATTGTTAGTGATTTAGGAGCTCATTGGTTCTCAATAAGGTTTAGCATTTAGGCAGGTAGGGGTACAGTGGATAGAGCACCAATATAGCCTCAGATACTAACTGTGTGATCCTGGGCAAGTCACTTAACTTCTATTTGCCTCAGATTCCTCATCTATAAAATGGGAATAACAATAGTACCTACTTCACAGGATTGTTGTGAAGACTAAATGAGATAATAATTATAAAGTGCTTAACACAGTGTCTAGCACATAGTAGGTGTTATATTAATGTAAAGTATCATGTTGATGATGATGTGTGTCTTGGGACAACCATTTGTAGTATTCTACTTCTGTCAGAGAATGTCTATAATTGTGAACAATCCTGTTTCTCAGTATGACATTATATTTATTTGAGGCCATCATTCTCTGAATGGTGTCTCTGAATGAAAAGTTCAAGACCCACCAGAAATAAAAAAATAAAAATTAAATCCCTGTTTTTAGGGGAGGTTTGAATGTTTTATAGTTTGATAAAGATGCCAAGATATTATAGGCTCAGTGGGACTTTTGTCTTAGGTTTTAGACTATTAAGGGTATGAGGAATCTCAAAGGTGTAGGGGTAAAATATCATACTCACTGGAATTGTATACATACACTAAAAATACCATGTGTTGACTCCCCGTGACTTTTTCTTAGGTCTCAGAGTCCCTATATATTCAGCTGTATGACATTAAAAACTTTGCTTCTGAGTCTCCTTGAGGATGGTCAATTATAGTTATCTCTGTCTTTCCTCATTCCTGCCAACACTAGCATCTCCTTGGGAGGCTTGCTGTCAGTATTTTGACTTTGCTCAGAGTGGATCCTGAACAGGGAATCCATACATGAAGAAATGCTTTCCCCTCAACACACCAGAATCTATAGAAACTTTTTTGGCTCCTGGATGAATAGGTATTCCTGTGTGTACTGGGTCAAGGGTTCTGTCACTACCAGCATGCTGTTCTTGGTCTTCCTAACTACTTTCAGAGATAAAAAGCATAGAGATACAAGTTCCAAAAATTTGCTGGGTTTCGGTAGATTTAGCATAGTGCCCAGAGCATGAACACATCTAAGGCAGATATTGCACTTCTTTCATACATCTGCTGCCATCTTGGCCAAGTAGGGTCTATTTTCTATTAGGTTCAGAGTTCTTTATTGGCCCAAGTGTCCATAATAATCATGTGTATCAGATAGTAACTTTCATGACCATGAGGGGCTAGCACTCCAATAGCTTTCCTTTCCTGTGTCTTCCAGGTTTTTAAAAAACCATTCCCCTCATCATTTCTCATATCATCAGGTTACCATCTATGTCTTCTATGGATGTCATCTTTCCTTGGGGCCCACTTGCATCCATCTCAATCCTTCCTAGCCAGCAATGCGTGCTGAATCGATAACCAGCTAGCCCTGGTACCCGTTTCTAGCCAGCAGCATTCAACTTAGCATTTGGCAAAGTATATGTATATGAACTTGAAGATGAACTTTTCCCTTATAGTTTTGGAATTTATCCTTTAAAGACAAGAGCTCCAGTTTGGAGTCTCACTATCAGTGAGTAAATCAATGATAAATGCAATAAACTTCTGGTAGTCATTTCTCTCCTGGTATATATAAAACATCACTCAGATCCTGAAGGGTGGTGTCATGGAATAAATAACTTCAAGGACTTTCTTGGCAAAAAGTCGTCAGCACTGAAGCAAGCTTGATACAGTTGACCAAATCCCTGATGGCCTGAATATTCCCATTGATGTTTTTTGTCACTTTAATTTCTAAGTGGTGCCAGAGGATTTGGGCCAGATTTTCTTTCCTTGCTTCTCTACCCACAGTTCTCCCCAGCCACCAATCAATCAAGCAATACTTAATAAGCACCTACTACTTGCTAAACTATAAGCTATGTCACTTGCCTTCTAGCCTTCATCCTTACTGTCCTACAATTGGAAACTTGGACTCTTCCCTGGGAACTACTTTGGGCTCTGATAGGTGAACTTCCCCTTTATCTACTGGCTCATTCCCTACTGCCTACAAACCTGCCCATGTTTCCCCATCTTGAAAAACCCTCACTTGATCCTTCTATCCCAACTAACTATAATTCTACATGTCTTCTGCCCTTTGTCGCTAAACTCCTCAAAAAGGCTACGTTGTTTACAATAGGTACCTCTATTTTCTCTCCTATCATTCCTTCTCAACCCTGTACAATCTGACTCCTGACAACATCATCCACCAAAACTGCTCTCCTCAAAGTTACTAATGATCTCTTAGTTGCCAGATCCAGTAGGCTTTTCTCAGTTCTCATTCTCCTTGACCTCTCTGCAGCCTTTGGCATTGTTGAATCCTCTCTACTCCTTGACACTCTTTTCTCTAGGCTTTTGGGACACTACTCTCTTCTGGTTCTCCTAGCTATCTGACCACTCCTCTGTCTCTTTTGCTGAATATTTTTGCTGGATATTTTTAACTCTAGGTGTCTCTCAGGGTTCTGTCCTGGGTCCTTTTCTCTTCTTCCTCTATTGTCTATCTCATCAGCTCCCATGGATTTATTACCATCTCTACGCTGATGATTCTCAAATCTACCTTTCCTGCCTCAACCTCTCTGATGACCTCGATTCTCCTATTTCTAACTGCCTCTCAGACATCTCAAACTGGATGTCCTTTATACAGCTTAAACTCAGTTTGTTCAAAAGAGAACTCCTGATCTTTCCCCCTAAGCCGTCCTCTCCAAAGTAGGTACTTTGTAGCTTTCATTTGCCTGCTAGTTACAATATACCTCAGCAGATGAAGCATGGCATATTTTTTCACATTCTTCCTCTGTAGAAGTAATTCTATTTGTATAGTATCACAGGCCACACTTGTATAGTGCTTTAAGGCTTGCAGAGGACTTTGACAGGTATCATTTCATTCGCTCCTCATAACAACCTTGAGAGGTAAGTACTACATGTATTCTCATTCCTTTTTTTACAGAGAAGGGAACTAAGATTCAGAGAGGTTCAACATTCTGCTCATGGTCCCACAGCCAGCAAGAGTTCATGGCAAGATTTGAACCTAGTTCTTTCCATTATACACCCTGCCTCTCAATGGGGCATGTTAAGGAATCCTTAAAAAATTTTAAATCCCCATGTGTTTAATATGCACAGATTTATTATAACTTTCAGCTTGATGGCAAAATGAAAGTCATAAAGCACAATACTGTACTTCACTTTATCTTTTCCACGTATGAAAATGTGGAGCTGGAAACCCTTTTAAGTAAGCAGAAAGCACCCAGGAGCTAGATCCAAAGAACATAAAACAAAACCCCCAATTTAACAAGTAGAGGAAAATGCCACATTCCAGTACCACCATACGTAGCCAAAGAGCCTGTATTTTCTGCTTATTCCAAGAAAAACTCCTTGAACTTTAACCCCTAGTGACTCAAGACACTGAGGAAATGGCATGTCTCCAATTCTGACCCCAAATTACCCCACTCCCTGCCCCTTCCCCTGCTGCAAACTGAGGAATGCACCTGGTCCTGACAACTGGCCACTGGCCAACCCCACCAGCTTAGTTATCACAAGCTGTCCTTTCTCTTTCCCAGTGACTATAATGTTTTTCCAGCTGCTGTTATTCCTTTCTGGGTTCTGGTAGCAAGAGGAGGGTGTGCATTACACTTTGGAAAGGGCTTCAGGAAAGCCAACTCTCTG
Source organism: Petaurus breviceps papuanus (assembly GCF_028583685.1). Taxonomy (NCBI): domain Eukaryota; kingdom Metazoa; phylum Chordata; class Mammalia; order Diprotodontia; family Petauridae; genus Petaurus; species Petaurus breviceps. Next base: position 40,884,135 of record NW_027186304.1, on the reverse strand, counting down.
GCTTGCCTAAAGGAGTAAGTTAGCTGGAAATAATGACACCATTTGGAGATAAAATTCAACAGCATCTTTTCCTTTTCATTTAACACGTGGTTAGGTTGCAGTGAGACTGACTTGACTACATTAGAGGCTAATCTTTTCCCCCTCTTCCACTTTACCTTTAAGGAAGTCTCCACATCTGGACACACTAACTGTCGCATCAACATTCCTTCAGGGCAGGAGAATTCTCACTCCAGAGAACAGACGGTCTGGAGTGGTAGATGATCAACAGAAAGGAGGTGGGGGTGATGGTGTGAGGGAGAGAGAGCTGCAACCTCCAGATTCTTTTCAGAAGTTTTGCCCAGCTGAGAAGGATAATAGCATACTCTAGAACAAATACACACACCCTTCTAGGTACTTTTCTACCAGACTTTTTTTTGTTTCCACCCCCAAGAAAGTGACTGTCTGATCAATCTGTTCAGTCAGCTAGAAAAAGCTGAATAGCCAATATCTTGGCTTCTCTCCTTAGTCCATTATAAATAGTGTTATTTCAGCTGGTACTCATTTGGGATTCCATTAATGTTCATCCAATTCTTCTATTACAGGGTTCTAGCTGGAATTATAGGGAAGTCAGAAGACCCTCAGGGCTTCTATCCTCCACCTCAAATCCAGGTTGAACCTTCAACTGAAGGCCTGGTGACACCAAAGGCTTTGTTTGGAAGGAGAGCCAGGTGTGAATTTTGGCTATTGGTTATGCTGCTATGTTGCTTCTGACCCAAGCCCCTCCTAGGTCTACAGGGGAGAGGCAGCCTGGACTCCTGCCATTTGTCTGTTTAATAGGACCAACTGATTTTAGGGCTCAAGTTCAAAGTAAGCCATTTTCTCTTACTGATTCATTGGACCTGTATGTAATAATCATTTTTATTTGGTGGATGAGCTAATTGGTTGGGGCTCCAACTTTAGGTACAGAACACAGTGTATAACGTATGCTGATGAACTGATGTAGAATTATGCTGATGAATCAGTTATTTCCAAAGTCCTCCTTAGGGCAGAAGTTGAAACTAGTTAGAGGAGAATTCCAGAGAGGCTACTGCTTCACAAAGGGGAACCTACACTATTGGTTTTCCAACATTTTTGTTCTCAAGTGACTCTGACAAAAAGGCCAAAGACCATCTATACCCCAGCTACCATTTAATCCTGCAAAGGTCTCACGGGAAAAGTAGTTTTGCTTTTTAATGAAACATTTACTTTTTATTAAACAATGTAAATAAATTATTAATTTACATTAGGAAAAAACCTATAGATGCCATATAGTACACAGTGTGCTCTAGTTGGAAGAGTCTTGGATTAAAAGAAGATCATCTTTTTAATGCCAGCATTATGTTGGTGACATTGTATGACTAGAGACATGGAACCCAGTAGACTCTAAAAAAGCAAAATTGAAACTTACTCAGAGGGTAATGGAGAGGTAAATGGTAGGTGTGATCAAGCTGTAATATGCAAATAAACAATAAAAGAAAGAAGAAGAAGGAGGAGGAGAAAGATAAGAGAAAAGAGGGGGAGGAAAGAGAGAAAACAAAAGACTGGTGGAGTAAGGTCTAGAAAAGGGGCTCTCCTAGTTGTCTGAGTCTACATTGTTGGCTATTTATACAACTAACTTTAGCAAGTGAGGTAGTTTTCTTTTGTCTGTGGAAGAAAGTAGTATAAGTGGTGCATGAAAAGAGAACTAGATTTGGAGCTAGAAGACCTGGGTTCAAATCCTCTCTCTGCCATCTACTACCTGTGTGACCTTGGGTAAGGCACTGAGTGCCTTAGTTTCCTTAATTGCAAAATGTAGATATTGGACTAGAAGTCTCCTCCTAGCTCTAAATTTATGATCCAAAAATCCTATGACTCTAAGATGAGTAAAATACAGTATCGGTTTGTTATTATGACTAAGAAAGAAGGTGGGGTGGTCTTATCTCAAGAACGAAAGAGATAAGATGGCCAAACCAAGTGGTATACTGGTACTATGAGAAAGAAAGAAAAAGGTCTCAAGTGTTTGGTAGGTAATATATGGAGGATTCTTGGATTAACATAAATCAGAGTAGCACAGGGATGCATTGTTACTTATGTCTATGAAGCATGCACTCCTTACTGATGAATTTATTAATCCTTCAACATATTGGAGTATCTGTCCTCTAAGCCAGTGTCTGGAAAGCCCCATTAAGTAAGATCAGAGCTGAGTTTCCCTGAAGAACAATAGTATGATCAACATTCTAGGTTGAATTTGACAGCAGCAGACCGCTACTCTTGGACATGCTATCTAGTGGAATGGCATGAAAATTTTCCCAGACAGCTTTATGAAGATAATCCAACCCTTGTTTGGACAAAATGAGTCACATGGTATATTAACAGAAACCCATGTGTGGTCACTGATGTGGGTTAAACAATGACCATAATTTCCAGAAGAACAGATGTTAAAATGCTTTGCCCTACCAGATGTGCACACATAGGGATCTACCCAAATGGAGCAATACGTAATCTAAAACACTGCCTTCATAGATTGCAGAGAGCTACTTACTTATTCCAGTTGTTCAGGGCTTTTTTTCCTCCAACAAAGATCAAAACTGAGCTCTTAATATGTGTTTGGTTTAAATTTAGTGACATACAGTATTTACTCCCATAGGCACTTCCTCTCACCTGTGGAGATAAACTGTGTTATTCCACTAGAAACCCATATGGTTTCCATCTCTGTCGCACTCGTCTCTGCGAAATACCCTTTTCCTATGGAACGGACCCAGAGTTGTGGCGAACGCTGCATGCAGCGTTGTAATAGATTGGATTTGGGGCTTGTTCTTTGCTCTCTCCCTATTCTTTGTGTCATCTTCAAACTAACATAAACACATTTCAAAAAGGAGACAAACAACGTTTTGATCGAGAAATAGCTCTAAATGTTATCAAATTATCTGAGAGAATTAGAGAATCCTCAAGAAGTTATGTAGTTGCTTAGGCATGATAGTAATACCTGACATTTGGGAAGTCTGTCCCTCCAAAGGGATAACAATTCCTACTTCAGCTGATCTCATAGAATTCTAAACTTTCTTTCTCTTTTTTTTTTGTGAGGAAGTATGCACACATATCTACAAATATGTGTCCACACACATACATGCACAGTAGATGAGGAAAGTGACTCAGAGAGATTAATTTACTTGCTCAGGCTCATATGACTACTAAATATCAGTGTAAGGATTCAAGCGCTTGCCTCTCCCTGACTCCATGTTCATATTTCTTTCTACTGTACCATATTGTACTACTGTACCATACCTTTCAAATACATTTTCCCCACAATAACCCTATAAAGTAGGAAATGAAAGTATTATGCTCACAATTTACAGATAAGAAAATTGAGGCTTGGAGAAGTTAAGTGACTTGACTAGGACCATGAAGCCATCAGAGTCAGGACTCAGACCCAGTTTTTCTGGTGATAAGCTCAATGCTTTTCCCAATATGCCATGGCGTCTCATTCATTCATCCATCTATCCATGCACTGATCTTTCCAACAAATATCTGCTCAAATATGATCGGTGACTTTTTGGCTGAGGTTGTATATAGACCTGTCATGGACATTCAAGAGATGTGCTGTTTTCCTGGGGCATACATTTGAGATATTTTAGAGGGTCTTTTCTTAGACATGACCAATGAAAAAGGGAAGGACAATGAGATGAACAGAGGAAAGGTACACAATAAAATGGATTTATATTATCCCTGTTTTGAAGGTTTCCCATGCCATATGTGTCTGGGAGCTCTAAACACTTGCAGATCTAGGACTTAGTGATGAGATGAAACAGGTCAGGAAGGTCATCCAGAAAATGTGAACCCCCATAGGCTGGAAGAGGCAGTTAGGTAATGGAAAACAGACTAAATTTAATATCTGAGACAATGCATCGGAGGTGGTAAACTGATTTGGAATATTCAATCTTAGTTCAAGATGGATGAATTTGAATTGGGTAAGAGGTTACAGTTGGGGCAAAGATTAGTGATTATAGGGGAGGACAAAGATGCTTACATTCCTGCTCCATGGTACCTTGGTTGATGTTAAGAGTGGGCTGCTGGGAGCTGAGGGAAGCAAGTCTGTCTCATTTGAGTGACACAGCCAGATGGGGCCTTATAGGAACTTTCTGGGTTCGATGTCACCCAACTCATGTGGAGGAGTTCATCTAGATCCAGGTGCCACCAAACCTTTTAGCTCAGGAGAGTGTTGCCTATCGAATCAGCATGTGGTGCCAGCTATTTGGAGCAAGGAGACCCTCAAGAGGACTGAGAACTGGTTCTCATTGTTATTATGAAGACAAAGAGAAATGTAGTAAATTGTTGGAATGCTCTCATAGAAACAGAATATAGAGCTGATATTAGGTGCAAGATGAAGTGCAAAGGAAGCTTACAAAAGGAATATAGAAGCCAAAAAGAAAACTCTGGTTTTGACTTCAATAGAGCAGATATCACAGGAAACTACAGTAAAAGCAGACCAGATTTCTTTAGTCTTGAAAAATAACAACTGCAATTTTTACTATATTCCATGGACCCTAAAAGATGTTGCCAACGTTAGAGGAATGAGTTATGTGGTTGAAGGAAAATCCATTTGCCTGCATGATTAGATGACCTGTAAACCATAATGTTTAAATAGAGATTGGGAATAGAATCTAGACGTGCAATTTTATTAAAATAGAGACCTATAGGGGTAGCTAGGTGGCACAGTGAATAGAGCACTGACCCTGGAGTCAAGAGGTCCTGAGTTCAAATCTGGCCTCAGACACTTAGCGCTTACTAGCCATGTGACCTTGGGCAAGTCACTTAACCCCAACTGCCCTGCCTTCCCCCCTGCAAAAAAAAAAAAAGAATAGAGAACTCTAGGTCAGGAAACTCTGTCTGTCACTGCAGGTCATCATCACCTTCTCTGAGTCTTAGAGAAGTGAACAGAACCCTGAGAGGTTCAGTGACTTGCTCACAGTTACACAGTCAGGATGTATACAATGCAGGATTTGAACCCAGTAGTCACTGGCTTTGAAGTTGACTTTTTATCCACTATACCACATTAGCTCTCTAACATTTTCTGAATATGGCTTCAAATAATATGTTCAAATATAATTTGTATTAAAAACATTCTGAATTTCATTGACCCTTTTCTGGCAAAATGCTTCTTTTTGGGACTTTTGTTCATCAGTTATTTTGAGGTTTTGAACTTTCCTACTTTGTCACACAGTGGGGCACACTCAAGTATTTCTTTAGGGACAATTCCATTTTTAATGAAAAACTGGAATTCAGAAGTAACTGCCAACAAAGTTTTCTAAATCTAGGGAGAGAAAAGGTTCCTGAGTGTTCAGGCCACATTCAGAATCTGGGAAATTGGAGCCGGTAGGAAGGAGCAAGCAGATGGCAGAGGTCCAATGGGGGCAAAGTACTTTAGAAATCCATAGAGGAGTGACAAGGTCAAACAGAGCAGCTGCACAGCATGGATTTAGATGGGCAGGCGGAGGTCATGGCGGAGAACATTTGGCAGTAGGGACCAGGGACCCGGGGCTAGAAAGGTGGGAACCTAGGCTTGGGAGCAAAAGTTCATGACTCAGGCATAAGATTTCTGGCCACCAAGATAAGACCCCAGGCTCAGAGGGGGTGGTCAGCAAGCACTGAGTAGGTGAAGAGAAGACTTAGTAGCCAGATTGCCTCGATACTTTTTCCAGGACAGCTGAAAAATCACCCTTGTTTGAAAGTACCAGTGCTTGGGTTCATGCTTTATATAGTTGCAGGTTTGAAGCTTTACCCAGTTGGTTTTTTTTTTTTTTTACAAGGGACTGCAAACAATTTAAGTTCAGGGGAGGAATGTAATACAGAGTGCAAGCCTGGTGCATTTGCCTTAATACTCTCTTGTAATGGGTAGAAAGAATGATTACTTGATGCTCTGTGTAAGAAATGGAGTTGGCAACAGCTTGGTAGAGAGATTTCCTTCTGATTCCTATCTTTGATAGAGGATACATGCATGGGAGGAAACCAAGGCCCAAAGAGGTAGAATAACTTGCCCCTGTTTTGGACATAGCCAGGCCTTCTGACTTGAGGGCCTTTTTTTTTTCACTGTGCCACTGTGAGACCAAAATATATTTAATTTTTTTAACCTTTCTCTGAACCTAGCACAGCAAATTTGTTGTTGAATTTGGGTCCTGAGAAACTGAGATTTTCTAAGGCAGGTGCTAGAGTATAGGCAGGACCGAGGCCACAGAGGAAGACAAACAGACACACCTGCCCTGAGAAGAGAAATGAGAGGCAGGGGGCCAGGCTATTCCCAACATTCACAGTGTCCTGGCTCTTTGAAAATGTTCCTGGACTGCTTCAGGGAGGCAGTGGAAAATGTGCAGGACTTGGCACTGGGAAACCTGGCTTTGAAGCTTATTTAGTGTGTTACTATGGACAAGCCACTTAAACTTTCTTAGCCTCAATTTCCATATCTGTAAAACGAGGGTGCTAATTCTGGCACCTAGGTGGCACAGTGGACAGAACACTGGTCTGGAGTCAGGAAGTCCTGACTTCAAATTCAGTCTGAGATATTAGCTGCAGGACCCTGGGCAAATCACTTAACCTCTGTTTGCCTCAATTTCCTCAAGTATAAACTAGAGATCATAATAGCACCTGCTTTGCAGAGTTGTTATGAGGTCAAATGAGATGATATTTGTGAAAAGTGCTTAGCACAGTGCCTGACCCATAGCAGGTGCTATATAAATGCTCATTCCTTCCTCTTCCCTTCCTTCTTAGCCCCTCCCCCCCTGCAGAGAGTTGTGAAGAAAGTTCTTTATAAACCTTAATACTCATGGAATCAAACATAAATGCAAGTGAATATTAAGCTATCTTGTGATTTAGCTTAATTGAATTTCACTAAAAGAACAGATTTTCAAGAAAATAAGCAGAAAAATATTGATTTTTAATACTATGGGACATTAAAAACAATTCCTAGCCCACCACAATTGACCTGCCATAGAGTTTAGATTCTTTCCGAAGGATCATTTTGCAGAAGTCTTGCCCAGCCAGAGTCAAGTAATGGAAAGCCTAGCTTGGGAGTAAGTGTTCATGGGATCTGTTCTTACTTTTGCCAAGTAAGTCACTGCATTTCTCCAGGCTTCAATTTTATCTGTAAAATTAAGGAGTTGAGCTAAATTAGATGGTCTCTAAAACTCTTAGAACTGTCCCTTTTTAGAAGTCTCAGACAATTGATTAGGGCCGGAATTCTTAGAAGTTGGTGACTTAAATTTCCTTTGCCCCCAAATAAAAAAAAGGATTTTTTTTTCTCTTTCCTGGAATGTTCTCTCTCTCTCTCTCGCTCTCTGTCTCTCTGTCTCTGTCTCTGTAGAATAAATACCCCCCCCCCCCCTTTTGGAAACTAGCTTCCTGCAGAGTTCAGTTAAAATGACAGTACTCTTTCTTGATTCCTGACCTCCTACTGTTCTCCCTTTACATTTACTTGGTATTTACTTTGGGGGTGTTTTGTATTTATTCTTTTGTGTACTTGTTGTTTCTACGCAATACAATGTATTCTCTTTGAGGGTAGGGACTGTTCGATTTTTGTTTTTGTTTCCTCAAAGTCTCTCAAAATACCTGTCAAATAGTGTTGTTGTTGTTGAGTTATTTTCAGTCGTGTCCAACTCTCCAAGGCCCCATTTGGGGTTTTCTTGGCAAAGATCCTGGAATGGTGTGACATTTCCTTCACCAGCTCATTTTACAGATGAGGAAACTGAGGCAAACAGGGTTAAGTGACTGGCCCACAGTCACACAGGTAGTTAGTGTCTGAAGACAGATTTGAACTCAGGAAGATGAGTCTAGGCCCAGCACTCTATCCGTTGGGTCACCTAGCTGTCCCCCAAATAGTAATCATTTAATAAATGCTTGTTAAGTGTATGAACACAAAGGAATGCAATATAATAATGACAACAATAGCTAACATTTAGGTAGCAATTTTCAGGTTTATAAAATACTACATATACGTCTCATTTGATTCTCATGATACCCCCATGTGGTAGTTCCATCACCATTTTACAGACGAGGAAATTTGAAAGTAGATACCTTAAGTGACTTGACTTGACGCTGTTGGTGTCTGAGGCAGGATTTGAACCTAGGGCTTCTGCCTCCAAATTCTGCATCTTATCTACTATGCCACATTGCCTCTTTCAGTTGATAGGTTGTATTTGCCAGTAGTCACATAGCTAGTAAGTAAGGGAGAGTGAACTGATGCGCTAACCCTCCACCAGAGTTCTACTTTGTAGCTTCCTCTTGGCTTAGAGATGACCTTGAATTGTGAAGGACTATGCCAAGACTTGGCAGAATCTACCAAACTTGGAAGGGCTTTCATTATGGCTTCAGTGACAGGTCATTCATTTGTTGTTCAACCTATGGAAGTTCTAGGTTCTGTACTAGGCTGGCCTCACTCAGATGGATGAATTTTTTGGCTGCAAACTCTAAAAGACCGTCTAGAAAGGTTGGGATAAATACAAATCAAGTGAATATGCAGAGCAAAAATCACATACCCATGAACTACTGAATGAGGTTATATGGGATATTTGTTAAGTTCCTTGGAAGTCAGAATTATATGAAATCTGCATGGGAGGCATCATGGTGCTGTGTAAGGAATGTTTAATTTAAGATGAAAGCACCCAGGTTTAAAAACCACTTTTATCACTTATTCCTTCTGAGACCTTGGGCAAGGTCTCACTGCTCCCCCAAATTAAACTCCTGGAACTACTATGTAAAATGAAGAGTATTAGACCACATTCTTCTGGCCTAAGATCCTTTTAGCTCCAACATTCTGTTATGCCGTATTACTGTGTGACTCTGAGCAAGTCCCTTAAGCTCTCTCAGCCTCAATGTCCTGATCTCTAAAATGAGGGGGGGGGAGGTTGGCCTCAATGACTTCTTTGGTCTCCTCTAGCTCTAAATCTCTGATCTGATATATAGACTTCATTGCTTCAGTGGATCCATGACTACATTCATGTGGGTATTCCTTCCTTCAGTGAAAATCCCCATTTATCCATACTTTCTTATAGTGAATGATTCTTTTCCATGTTGTGCCGTAAATCTTCCATACAAGATCTATCCCATGTACCGAAGGCCTTCTTGTAGATATTTTCATATTTGTGGATAATTTAGTGCTTGGGTTGCCCATCTGTTATGATTCTTTCTCGCTACATGACTAGGCTGCTACCTTCTTTCCTTTCCATTGTTGTTGTCTGTCCTTTGTTTTTGAAGAGGACCAGGGACATCATAGGGTAATGTCTTGACTTGTGGGTCAATTGGATTTAAGTAAGGCAGAGTAGCACTAAGTCATTAGCCTCACTCTCTCTTCCAGAGTCATTGAGGTCCAGCAGTGAGACAAAAGTCGAAACAACTGGTCATGGCCCAGGATGCAGGGGACGACCCTCCAATGTCTGACCAAGCTCTAAGTGCTTCATCGCACCACACCTGCTTTAGCCATCTTTGTTGTTATTGGAACAAATGGTTCTCATCTACCCATTCCACTGGGGGAATTCTTCACAAGCTTGGGGTAGACATTTCCCTGACTCACTGACAGGTTTGAGGCCTGTTGATTACCCTCAACCTGGGTTAGTTCCTCTGCTGAGACAGTTTTGTTGGGTTGTGGTCGCTATGCATGTTATAGCTTCTTAGAGCCACGATGAGAATTGGGTGACAGGTGAACACCAATGGTGGGTGAGAAGCCCTGAAGGCTTGCCAAGCCCTCATGCCAGAGGAGCTAGTCTTCCCTGAACACTCCATACATTTTCCAAATATACTGACTATACATTTTTTTTATATCTTTCACATCACTTGCTATGTATAAGGTTATTGTTCAAAATAATGCTGCAGCAGCCTGTTTATATCTGCATGTGTTTCTCCATTGCTTTTTGGGTCACTCATAACTTTGACTCATCAAGAATTGTGATATGCCAAGAGTCTCGGCTATATAGAATTATCAGAGAAGAAGTTTGTTAAAAAGATGGGTTTTTATGCTGTGGAGCAGCTTAGAATTATAAAAAACACTGCACAATTTCTCACATACAGTCTATCCTATTTTCTTCTTCCTGTGCAATTTCAAGTCCAATTTACTGTACATCTGTAGTATCTATTCCAGATATATGTCTTGATATATGTATGACTCAGTAGACAGGTCATCCAATTACATAGTCTGAACAGCAGATAATCTTTTTCATCCATTTGGGTTTTCGCATATGGATTGTTAGATCGATCTCTTTTCAGTAATCCTGGATCTCACTGATTTTATAAATGTCATGTTATCCTCAAATAGAAAAGTCTGGATATATTCCAGGTTGTTCTCCTCAGGGTATCTCTATAATGTCCCAGAAACTCCTTTTCTGGAAGATTACTTCAGTCTTAGAATCCACATCTCTGAAGTAACCCCAGCTCCTGGTTCCCCTCCCTCTGATTAGAGGGTAGAAGAATCCTTCCTCAACCTCTATTTGAGGAGAGTGCCCAGGACAGTCATCTCTTCATTTCCCACCAGACTGCACTCCTCTGAACTTTTCCATCTTTTCTGACCTTTTCTCCACTGGGTATCTTTCTCACACAGGGTATATTTTCTTCCTTTCCTCCTTTTCAGCTTTCTTTTGTGTGTATTTTCTATGTTAGAATGTAAGCTCCTCAAGGGCAGGGATTCTTTTTCTTTTTCTCATATTTGTATTCCCAGTTCTTAGCATAATGTAATTCCTTGTCCTTAATTTAAATGCCTAAGTTAATTAAGCACTTAACATTTATTAAGTAGCTAATAAATATTTTTTGAGTCACTGCCAGACTCCTTGACAACGGGAAAGCGGTGAGGCAAAAATCCACCTATTTTGTTCTTCTCTTGACAATAGACAGTGTTGTTAAACAGATATCTTTGTGGTTACATTCATCAAGGAATCCTGTATAATTTTAATTTATGCAAGAGAGACTCATTGTTGTACAAGGGCTTTTAAGGCTGCATTTTGCTTTACTAAGTTAAATACTATCTTAGTGATCAACAAAAGAATCTTAAATGGGAGCAAAATTTTTTTTCCTCCCTAACTCTATAACATGAAAATGGGAAGTTGTAGATGTGAGTGATGCAGCAATAAGTTGTCCTGAAACATTTATGTGACTCCCAGTGCATTTTATTCTTTTCAAAGACTCTTCATTTTACCCTTCCCTTTTCCCTCTGAAAAAAGAGTAATGCATCTAAAGTTTCTTTCCCCTTAAATTATGCACAGAAGCCAATGTAATTCCTATAATTTTTTGTAAAAAATTTTAGACGTCTCAGCTACAGTTTTCAGAAACCACAGCTTCTGCTAATAGTAGGAATAATCCCAACCAATGCCACTGAAGACACAACTTGTCTTATGTATTGCTTTTTACCTGCTAGCAAAGCATGCAAGCACGTGGCATTGTGAGTAGAACAGTGGAGCCAAAATCAGATTTGAATTTAAGTCTTGCCTCTGACATTTAATGGCTATATTTCTATGGGCAGGTCATTTAATGTCTCAGACTCATTTTTTTGAATGGCAAAAGGAGGTAGTGGTGCTATGTTTGGAAAAGATGTCTTGCTTTGATGGATCCATGATCTATCTTATCGATTACGAGATAGATCCCTTTCTAATGGCATAATTATCAATCCATTCAGACTTCTTTATCCTTTATGGTTCTTGTTTTTGTCCTTCCACAAAATCCTACAAAGCAGATCTACCTGATGTAGTTGGGGCCTTCCTTTATAATGTTTACTTTTTTGTAGTCATTAGCACAACACTCAGGCTATCTATGATTATCCTTCATTCTCTCTCTAGGACAGGTCTGTCTCCTTTTCTGCTTATACATGAATCAAAAGAAAGCTAAGTTTAATTATTCTTTCATAGCTAACCCAAACCCAACCAATTCAACTCAAAATGAAGGTAATAAAAGCCCATACTTTTACTTTCTGGGACCATTGGAACATGGGCGACACAGATGGTGATTATTTGGGTGTGAAAATTGGGTACTACAGTGTACATCTCTAAAATGTCAAGTGTAAATGCCCTTTCACAGGCAAATATGATACTGAATGAATTCCAGCAGTGAACCGCCCAAGGCTCTTCACTTCATGTAAATGGAGCATGAAGGAAAAAAAATGCTTATAAGAGGCATGCTTTGATAGTGTCAAGGTACACTTGACCAAGGTAAAGATGAGATTATAGGTGTTAGAAATTATATTGGGAGCTACATCTGAGAAACAGGATGTTAGGATTTAGAAATTGAGGTCCAAAGAGCCTGGACCTCACTTTCTGCCAAATATCCCAATTTAATGGAATTATGTAGCCAATAGGAGGATTCAGTCTTTCAGTTCTTGAACAAGATTTAAAAAGGGAGTAAATTTAGAAAGTGAAATAGGTTCTAGAGGCAGTGTGGTGTGGTGGATAGTGAAGCCAGAAAGAAGTGGGTTCAAATTCTGTCTCTGATACTTACTAGTTGTGTGATCCTGGGCAAGTTGCTTAACTTGGTTGACTCTCAGGTTTCCTCAGCCATAAAATGAGAAGTTGGACCAGAGGCCATCTAAAGTGCTTTCCGGCTCCAAATTTATGATCCTATGGTCTTGTGATTCCTTCCCCGGCTGGTCAATTAAGTCTTTTCCCCCAAATAATTGAGAAGATGTGAATAATACCTAATCTTATCTCAACAATTAATCAACAAAAGGTTCAAGGAAAGACCTTTGATTGGTATAATATTACAACAGAAAGATTAGATATGGAATTAGAAGACGGGTTGAAATCCTGTCTCTGCTTCTGATGTCCTTCTTCTCCTCTTCTCTGGGATGCTGGTGAAATCCTATGATTTGACCTGAATCTTAGGTTTCTTGGTAAAAGTAAAAAGGGCTGGGATTAAATGACCCTTAAGGTCCTTCTAGCTCTAAGACCTGGTCATCCTATGGATCAAAGATGAACTAGCAGGTATGGAAATGGTAGCAATTCTATTTTAAACTGACATAGGAAAACATAGGTCTTAATATGGCTAATTATTGCCTTATATTGGTGAAGAGAGAGCGAGTGAGCTTGACATTGTATAGAGATGCAAGGAATTACATGCACAGAATGGGAAGAAAGAAATGAAAATTCCTGTTGATCTGATATCTTTTGTTAGGTAAAAGATAGGGATGTGCTTGAGCCAGCTTAAAATGGCAGGAGAGCTGATAATTAAATTTTCAGTGGGAACATATACAGTGGAAACTGTACATAATGAACATATACAGTGGAAACATAGTGGAAATCAGTAAATGCTACAAATTAGGACTTGATTTATTATTTTGTTGATTTTCCAGACTTAAGAAAGAGATGGAAAAAATGTTAATATTGATTAAACTTTAAAGTTTCATAGGTGTATTTTTGCCCCTGGAGAGTTGGTTGTTAAATATTTACTAATTAACCCCTGGGAAGAAACCTTTAAAAGGGATGGTGATGGGGATGACAGGGTTGGTTTGTGCTCTCTCAGCCATCATAGCAGAAAGCTATGCTAAGGCACGCATTATAGCATAGAAACATCTCTATATCCTGGATGATTTCACTGACATTTTGACTAGGCTTGCTAGGAGCTCTTTGTTGTTTCTGTTCCTGACTACTCACTTAACCCTTTTGACCTGTCTCTGGCATTAATGCTATTCTGATTGCTTCTTAGATTTAGTATCATATGATCACAGATTGGGAGATGGAAGGGAACTTCAAGGTCAACTAGTTCCACCCTTTCATTTTACAAATGAGAAAAATGGGACCCAGAAAAGTTTAAGAGACATGTCAAATGTCGTGCAGGCAGGGAGTAGTAGAGTCAAGATTGGAACTTGATTCCTTGAACTTCAAATCAAGAACTCTTTCCATTGTACTAAGCTGGTGTCTTCTATAACAGATCTTAGTTTCCACATTACCCTTCTGCTGTGGTCTCCTTTTCATCTTTTCTTCCAAGTTCTGGAGAATGGAATTCCTCTCCCATGTGGAGCACAACTGTCAACCTCTAAACTTGGCAGTTTCTGCCTCTTTTTGGGGTCTGGTCCCTTAGATGACTAATGAGATCACTGCTACTTGGTATTATAGTATAGCTCTTTGGTCTACCCAAGAACTCAAAATGAAAAGGCAGGTTTTATTTTCACCTTATTATTCTCAGTTCTTTCTCTTCTTCTTCTTCTTCTTCTTCTTCTTCTTCTTCTTCTTCTTCTTC
>NW_027186304.1:40856525-40869929 GCF_028583685.1 Petaurus breviceps papuanus | reverse complement strand
CTTCTTCTTCTTCTTCTTCTTCTTCTTCTTCTTCTTCTTCTTCTTCTCCTCCTCCTCCTCCTCTTCCTCCTCCTCCTCCTCTTCCTCCTTCTCCTCCCCCTTCTCATGCAGATTAGAGAAGTCAGGCATATGTAAAGGGTGTTCTGTCATACTTGTTGATAACCTCCTTAAGATGAATTCAATTTAATGACCATCAGGATTTCCAGAAGAATTTCTTTTCCCTTAAATTCACATACTTCCCAGAGGCCAATGCTATTTCTAGAATTTTTATTAAGAATTCTAGACACCCTAGTGACAATTTTCAGATACCACACAGACACTACTTTCTCTGCCAAGAGAATGTCAATCTCAGTAGGGGTAAAGGTATAATTTCTAGTAATAGGATCAGAACTAGAAAATATTAATCTAAATTTCTTATTTTTATAGATGAGGAAACTGAGGCACAGGGCAATTCAGTGACTTGCTCTGGAGTCATGCAATGAGTGAGTACCTGAGGCAGGATTTGAACCCAAATCTTCCTGACTGCATAGTGCCCTATTCACTATAACATTTATTTATTTATTTTTTAAAAGCAATTGGGGTTAAGCAACTTGCTCAAGGTTACACGGCCAGTCACTTCTGGGTGTGGCGCCGAGTATCTGAGCCCAGATCCGATCCAGGTCATCCCGACACTGGAGCCGGTGCTCCCACCCACTGAGCCACCTGGCCGCCCCTAAGCAATTGGGGATATGTAACTTGCTCAAGGTTACACGGCCAGGTATTTCTGGGTGGGTGCTAAGTGTCTGAGCCCAGGATTCGATCTCCAGGTCTTCTCAACACTGGAGCCGGTGCTTTTACTTGCTGAGCCACCTGGCCGCCCCCACTATAACATTTATGACTTGTCATTTGTTAGTTTACCATATAAGAAAGTTACATAGGGGAAAGAATATTGGAAATGGAGCTGGAGTCTTGTGCATGGGTTCCCAGTTCTGATCATTTATTGACTATGTCACTTTGGACAAGTCACTTAATTTCTCTGAGACACTGTCTCTCCAACCACAAAATGGAGGAGTAAGTACTTGTGGGACCCATCTCATAGGGTTGGTCTGAAGAAGGTGCTTTGTAAACTTCAAAATCATTATACAGGGTATCCTGAAAGTTTTAGCTGTTTTAAGCTTTAATAGACTAAAACTGCACTATAATTTTTGGGACTCACTGTATAAAGCTATTATTACTTCCTTTTACAGATGAAGAAGTTCACATAGTTATGAAACTAAGACTTTGATCCTCTAATTTGCTTACCAGATAGTATGCCCTCTGTTTATCCAGCACTGAAACAAATATTTTATTTTTTTCATTTCTCAACAACAATCCTTTTTAAGAGTTTCAACTATCACTGAGAAATATTTAAAATGCTCTATGTCTCTGAGAACTGATTCTCATATGCAGTCTTTACCAGTAATTCTCATTAGTGGCTCTGCGGTAAATTAATGTTGTGCACGGCCCGATTAATTGAATGATGTGCTTTTTCCCCCCTTAGCCATTCATACATTTTTGTTAGGAAGAGCAAATGATTGTGATAAGAGGTAGATTCTAAAGGGGGCTGGCTCTTAGATTGCAATTGACGTAAGTTCTGTGTCTGATTTGTTCAGCCCATTAGAGTTGATTTCAGCCAGTTCTGTGGAAAACAAACAAAACACTAATACAGGGTGAAAAAAAACACATGAGAAGGCAAAGGCTCAGGGAGATAAAGGCAACCTCACTAATGAGTCCCCAACTGATTAAAAGTAAATACATTTCTATTCAGAGAAAAGCACAAGAAACATTTGTTGCCACAAACTGTTTAAGTTTAACAAAAATAAAGAGTTATTCTCAGCTTTGTTAGAGGAGGACAGCCCCATGGTAGCTAATTACTTCCCAAGCGTCTGTATTTTGAAATGAGCTACCCCCTGCAACATGTGGAATGGACTCATATTTCCTTATCTTGGCATGTAACTTATTACTAGAGATGTCTTTAAGGGTGTCCTTCGTCATCATTAACAGATATTTATTGAGCACTTATGCTGTGTATGGCACTCACAAGATGCTACAGGATTTACAGAATATAGACATTGGCCCTGCCCTAGAGGAGTTTGCAGAATGGAGTGGGGATGGGGTGGGATGCTTTTTGTCTTTCCACTGACTGAGAAAAAGAAAATAAAATCCTCCCTCTTTTAGATCTCTGTCTCTGTCTCTTTCTGTCTCTCTCTCTGTCTCTCTTTGTCTCTCTCTCTCTCCCCCTCCCTCCCTTCCTCCTTCTCTCCCTCCATTGAGATCCCCAGTGGCAGGAAGATCTGGGTTCAGGGCCTCTCTCTGAGGTATCCTGCCTGAGTGGCCACTGGTGAATCATTTAACCCTTCAGCACTCCAGGCAGTTGGCTAAGACTAGGTATAGGAAAATGTGCCCATCTGCATTGAGGAGAAATACTGTGGATTAAGAGAAACTCAAAAAATACAAAAGTCATCAGAGACAAGAAGGGCTTCACCAAAAGAACCATGAGAGTAGATGGAAGAAATGAAGCAAGAGATGAAAAATATGGAATTAGAATTGAGAAAAAAAGCTTGAAGTAAAATAAACTGTTTACAGCAGAAGGTAACACCCAAACCAAGAGGAGCACTTCCTGAAAAAGAATGGAACAGACAGAAATCATGAATAATAACAAAACAAGAAATATCAGAAGAAAGTAAAAAATTAGAACAGGTAATGAATCTACTATCAAAAGGAAGCAGTAAGACACCAGGCAGCAGCTAGGAACTATAGAACTTCCTTCTAAACATTATCTGAATATACACTGACTGGTCACTTACCATATTCTTCTGCAAGTAACCTTTTTCTGTTCCTGGGGGGAGGAGTTGAGAGAAATCTGAGAAATCTTCTCTCTTCCCCTATTTTAATGCTCTGGAGAGAAAAGGTGGGAAAAGAGAAGGTAAAAAGGGTAAAGAGTAAAAACTGTTGAACAGCTTCTTCTTTATAGACTGCAGTCAAGAATCCATCCTATTCAACCAATCATTAGGAAGTAGTCCCAATCTGAAGACCAACAGTAACGTATTTTAGGTATTTAGGACACATGACTGCCCCTGTGGGAGGTACTTTTCTGATAAAGGTTCATGCCCTATGATCTCAAGCTGCCTAGGGGAATTCATCAAGTGATACCCCATTACACATATAATGATCCTTTAATAAAAGCTGAGGGACAGGATGATGTAGTGAATAAAAGGTTGGCCTGGGAGTAAAGAAGACTTGAGGTCAAGTCCTACCTTTGACAATGTTAGATGTATGATGATCAGCAAGTAATTTTTTTTCAGTGCCCCCAGGCAACTATATAATTCTAAGTTACAGAGAACTTGTTTAGCTGACATCATGGATAGAGTTTTCACACCAGGTATTTCATATACCAAAGAAATCACAGATCTAAAAAAAAATTTAGCTGATTTTTATTAAGTTCTTTATGGTTACCAAGGACTTTTACAAAAAATACAATTTTTGATCTCTGTGAGATAGGTAATGCAATTATTACTTTTATAGACTAGAAGACTAAGCCTCCGTCTCTGTCTTCTTTGCTGGATCCTTTTCTTCCTTTTGTTGTTTAAATATGAGTGTCTCCCAAGACCCTGCCCTTGTCCTATGTAGTCTTCACTTGGTAACCTTGTCTATTCCTATAGCTTTAATGATCATTTCTGTATAGATGACCCCCAAGACTGTATCTCTGTCCATAGCCACTTTCCAGGGCTCCAACTGTTAACCTTTGATTCAAAATATGATCCGTGATCCAGAAAATGCCACTTGATATAGACAAATGCATATAAATACAGATGCTTGCTTCTCTTTTATTTGATTGTGAGTATATGTTATTGTTCAGGTTGTAGAGGTTTCAGTGGAGACTTCTATGTGCCCCATGGTTTGGGATTTTTAAGCACCTGAGCCTAGCATCTGTCCATCATGACTGAGGGAAAGTATGTGATATGTATATATCTTCTCACACATGTTTACTATATAAATACATTTTGGATTTGTGTATTAGGATCAAATTCCTTATGCATAGAAATTATGTTGGTAAGTTTGATTATTTTTGAGTTACAATTTCACTAAAGTAATCAATATTTATTTCAATCCATGAGTTATAGATACATATACCACCTATTTTTAGTATGAGATCTCTGTGTGCTGTTGTAGTGGAGTCTATAAAAGCACTCTTAATAACTGACAAAAGATTTTCGAGTTTATTAAGTTTTTTCACCCTCTCACTCAAGCTGTAAGTGCAACAGCTGCTCATAAGCCTGATCCCAGTACAGACTGGCATTCCATTTTTCTAACCTGCGCAGTTTTGCTTCTCTGTAGGCAGCTTGGTATAGCCCTCTGCTCCTAGGCACTCACCATATTGGTGCCATATTTAGTGCAGACACACAGTGGTTTTTACTTCACTGTAGCTCAGAACTCCTGAGCTCAAGTGATCCACCAGCTTCAGCCCTCCCAGCAGCTGGCCTTACAGGTGTATACAACTATACCCAACACAGTGTCTAAATTTAGATCATTAAACCAGTCCTCAAAACTTTTCCTGACCCTTGCCTACAAACATTGTCAGTAACCATTGGGTAGTAGAGTCCTGGGCATCTGGAGCATTTAGGAGAACAATGTTAACATGAATTTTGCAGGACCATTTCTGTCCTCTGGCTTGCAGCTTCTGTTCTGTGGTCCCTTTGTTGACCTCACAACTGTTGCCCTTTGTTCTGAGTCCTTGTTCATGCCTGGGATAGTTATGTTCCCAGCTGTACAAACTAGCTTGATTCACACTAGGGAAATTTCTGCTTCACACAGCTCGCAGCCAGCCTGGCCGCACATTTCCTTGTCTCAGTTTGTTTCATTTTGTTTCTGAGCACCTAGTTTTATACTAAATGAATATATGGTCCTTTTCAGTAACCCTAGGGCCTTTGGAGATGAAGCAGCAGCAGCCTCAGTATCTTTCACTGATTAACCAGCACAGGGGAATGAATGGGTCCCATCTCTGAGGCAGAAGGGGTGGGTAGAAAGCAAAAGCTGGGGGTCACGGTGGTTGAAGTTATTGACTGTTTTCCAAATGGAGACATGGAGGGTTTACTGGGATGAAGAGACTTCCCTAAGGTCACTTGACAAATGGGTGGTGAAGCCATCAGTTGAACTTAAGGCTCCCCTCTCAGTTCACCAGTGTAAAACCCGCTCTTTTCATCTCTGGCATCTGTGGAGCATTTTTATGTTTTATGAAGCTTTCAAACAGCTTTTGTTCTTCAATCTGGTGAACAGATTTAAAGTGCTTTCCAGAGTCAGGACAACAGTATCTTTATTTTCCTTCTGGGCAATAAACTTGAGCACACCTCTGAGTGGCACTCTGCGGTGGCATGATTAATTTTTGACATGAAGTCAATCTAAACATGGTAAATACACCAAGTAATTGGTATGTTAAACAGACTAACTGTAATGAGTCTTGTGGACCAACTTGGCTCTTTGCTGCAGTGTCTTGACTCAAGCAGAATGCACAATAATTCTGCCATTTTCTCCAGGAAGCCCCTTCCCCACTCCCCATCACATTCCCACTCACAGTCTCATCTCCTTCTGTTCTCAGGATCTATCCGGCCACATTTTAATGGCTGCAGCAGCTTTGAAGCTTTCCCCATGGAACCAATTTTCACCCTCCACGACCGAGAAGCTCCTGTCCTTCAGCAAGGAGTTTAGTTCAGTGATAAGTTTACCCAGAAGCCCAGAACTCAAATGGATTTTGACTGTTCAGCCTGATGGCAGCATTATAACATGGGGACTAGGAGTGGATTTGTCATGGAGCTTTTCTGATGAGACAGGGCCCTCCAAACTAATCGAGGCTGATGGGAGATTTTGTCAGGGAGACAAGCAGTTGCCCATAGCTAGTGAGACTGCTGGAGTTTTGGTGCTAATAGCAGGGTTTCACTGAGAGGAGTGTTTAGAAAAGTCACAGCCAATATGATTCCAGATCCTCCTAGGATAACGGGGAGCTTAGAAACCATAGGACACCAATATCAAGGCAGCTGTTTTACACCAGCCAGAAATTCATGACTAAGATTCCTTAATGAGTGCTATGGGAGAGGGAAACACACACACACACACACACACACACAAACATACACACAAACACACTCTTCAACAGGAATGACAAAGGTTTGAGAAATTTTTCTAAGCCCTGGGAGCTGTTACACTCATCTGTAGAAGTCTGTACCAGCCTTTAGGTGCTTCACTTGACATTTCCAATGGAAATGTCCCACCTCTTGGCTTTGCCCAAGGCACCATCCTCCCTGACATCATTCATTTTGCCTTTTTGTTTTGGTTACCAAACCTTAGTCTGAATAGAGTCCACCAAAAATGCAAGGCAGACATTCTGGAGATTTTCCAGTCCCCCCAACTTTTTTTCTGTCTGGAAGTGAGGTGGACTCTTCTGACCTTTGAAGGTTGGATGCTTTCTGTGGAGGATGTAAGAAAGGAGGGAGTAGACATGGAATGGGCCTCATATGTCAGAGAGATTAAGAATCTGCCCCTGACCACAAGTATATTTCTCTGAGACACACATGCCTCTGATCAGTACCTTGGCATGCCTGCTGGAAACATCATTACCAGCAAGCCTGCCCCTTCTTAGGCTATTTCTTCAGACTCAAGACAGTGAAACTCAGACTATGGCACTAGATTGGTATGTAAATCTTTTATATGCAACCTGAGGCTCTTTAAGACAACAGTGAGGCAGTGTATATTGGATTTAGAATCAGGAAGATTTGGGGTCAGATTTTGCCTTAGACAGCTCTGATGCTTTGCAAGACATTTAACCTCCCTGAACCTCAGTTTCTTCACCCGTAATATAGGGATGAGAGTATGTGTGTAAAGTGTTTCAAAAACCAAAGTGCTATATAAATGCAAATTATGATTATTGAAGACCACTCATTTCTATGTAAGAACATCATATCAAACAGTACTAGACTCTCTAGGGCATAGTGAAATTAGTGGGGCACTTTGGGATAAAGTGTTATAAATGGAATTCCAGATTTAGAATGGATCTGGACTCATATAATGGAACCTATGGATCATGCTGCAACAGAGGATTACCTTTGCTTTTTTTTTTTTTTTATTTCTGTGGGAAGACTCTGAGACACGTTATCTTATGGGCATTCCTTTACATGTGACCTCTAGGCAAAACCCCACTCAAGAAATGCTCAGTGAGTACCCTTTCCTAGATAGAGTCTAGGGATAAGGAAACAGGAGTAAGACTGAATTTGGAGCTTTCTCAGATCCAACTATGTTAGTAGGTTCAGCTCTTTGGGGGAACTGAATCTTTTTTGCTTTTGTCTCCCTAGCACATAGCCTAGCATGTAGTAGGCCCTTAACAAATGCTTGTTAAATAATGAGCAATTGGAAGAATGAATAAATTAAACTCAAGTATCAATTTCAACTGAGTTCAAATCTATTGCAGAGGCAGCTGGTGGTATAGTGGACCTGGAGTCAGGAAGACCTGAGTTCAAATCCCATCTCAGACACTAACTAGTTGTGTGATCCTTGGCAAGTCACTTAATATGTGTTTGCCTCAATTTTCTTAACTGTAAAATGTGAAAAATAGCACCCATCTCACAGGATTTTTGTGAGGATCAAATGAGATAATATTTGTAAAAAACACTTTGCATAGTGCCTGGCACATAGTAGGTACTCATAAATACTTACTCCTTTATCTTCCCCATTGCCATAAATTTATTGATCAAAGCAGAAATAGTTGTATGGATAGGAACACATATAAAACGTTGCCTCAATTATTTTGTTATAATGCTGCCTGTGTTTAGCTACAAATTTAGCTACAGTGTAAAACACTGATTCTAACACCATTTGGCCTACTGCCCAAGATGCCTGTTGGATGCTTGCTTTCCAAACAAAGTTGCTAAGTAAATTTCTTGTTTTACAAATGTTTAGAAACCACAGAAGGATCTTTTGTAGAGCAACTTCCTGACACTGAATCTGGAGATTTCTTGTCTTTCTTTGCTTTCAAGCACTGTGGAGCTAATCTCCCCATTCACGGTATCTTCTCTCCTGCTCCCTTCCTCCTCCCCTTGCAAAAGACACTGGGTACAACCACTTCTGTAGCCTCCTGCCACTAGGTGGGAG
The DNA here is from genome assembly GCF_028583685.1 of Petaurus breviceps papuanus. Taxonomy (NCBI): domain Eukaryota; kingdom Metazoa; phylum Chordata; class Mammalia; order Diprotodontia; family Petauridae; genus Petaurus; species Petaurus breviceps. The sequence goes on along the minus strand of NW_027186304.1, from coordinate 40,861,772 downwards.
GGTTGCCTTCTTGCCAAGTCCAAAGAAAGGGAGGGGGAAAATTCACAGCTAAAACTAGCCCTGCCAAAATGATTTTCATTTTCAACTTGATTTCTTCATTGGCTTTCATTTGTCCTCATAAATAGCAGCAGCAATCTCAGCCCCTGTGTCCACTCACCCTAGCCCATGGATGACCCTGCTTATTCTAGCCTCCTTGGCTTTTCGGCTCAGACCCAATGCTTCGATTTTCTATTATCGTCTCCATTCTCTTTGTTTTGGAAAATGTATGTGTGAAGCGGCTAGCTCAATATAAAGGTGGCTTGTCTCACTGGTGACATGAATATATATGTGATGTGGGATCTGGTCCACTCCCGCTAAGGGAAACTGATTTCACCTTTGTGGAGAACAGGAAGAGGATTGTGGCTGATCCGGGCTCCCTCACTTGCCTATCTCTAAGAAAGGTACTGGGCTAGAGTTAGATCTGTCTATGACACTTCACATATTGGTGGTCTAGGAGTGTAACACTTTTGCCATCAGGATAACTGCCACTTCTCCCTGATTGTTTTTAAGGGAAGGATAATACTTAGCTTACTATTGCCAGCTCAGCTCCTTACCATCAAGTGCTGATTACATAAATGACTATCGATAGTTAATAAAGCTTTTATAGTAAAGAAAGCACTGAACAGAAATTGGAAAAATCGTGCAGATTAAGGTAGACAGTAGAATACCAAAAAAAAAAAAAAAAAATAAGCCCTTCAGCTCAAAGCAAGATGAGAGATAAACTCAAGCAAGAACAGATCTCATTGGTGGTATTTGGAGGTTCACTCTTACAGGTCTCTAGGGTTGCAGATAAATACCATCATTCTTGACACTGTGTCTCTCATAGAAGCTTAAGATCATATTAGCTTTTCTGGACTGCCGTGTCAAATTGTTGATTTCTTGGGATCTTGAGGTTCCACCAAAATATCTAGATTTTATTCAGATAAATTGATGTCTAGTTAGTTTGCCCATGTTGTAGTTTTGAAATTGGTTATTTAAATCCTAATCTATTAGATCTAGTATTAAATTTCATCTTATATTCAGCACAACATTCCAATTTGTCAAGATGTTTTTGTACTCTGTCACATGTGAGGGTAGATCGAGGGACTTGGAATGAGGAAGACCTGAATTCTAATCCCACCTCAGCTACTAACTATGTAACCTTGAACAAGCCATTGATCTCTCGCAGCCTCAGTTTCCTAATCTGTAAAATGGGGATAATCATAGTATCTTCTTTACAGGGTCATTGTGAGGATCAAATGAGATAACATGTATAGTATTTTGGGGATCTTAAACCACTATATAAATTCTATCTGTTGTTATTACCCATTATGTTTGCTGTCATGGACATCTGTGACATCTGTAAATTAGAAGCAAGCGATCTCTGCCTTTAACTCATTGATAGAAATGTAAAGTAGCACATATTCCTAGGCATTTGACTAGAGATATCATTCCAAATTTACATGGAACTATTATCGTCTGAATAAAAACTAATATCGAATGAATATTCACTGTTTCAGGTCATTCAGTCATTTCCAAATGGTTCCAGAGGTAGCTGGTAGCATAGTGGATAGAGTATGGGGCCTTGAATCAATAAGACCTGTGTTCAAATTCAGTCTCAGACACTTACTGGTTATGTGATCCTGTTCAAGTCACTTAACCTTTGTTTGCCTCAGTTTCCTCAACTGTAAAATGGGAATAATAATAACTTCTATATTATAGGATTGTTGTGAGGATTAAATGAGAAAATATTTATTAAAAATACTTAGCACAGTGCCTGGAGCATAGCAGATGCTACATAAATGCTTATTCCCTTTACCTTTTCCAAATTCACCTACTTATAGTATTGCATGACCTACATTTTTCTACTTTATCCATAGAATTCACTAGTGACTGTCAAATGTTTTGCCAAAATCTAGGTAAGCTTCCTTCTTTTGGAGAAGTAGGAGACTACGGTTTTGTAATGTTTTGCTTATTATTTTTATTTGTTACAAGAGAAGGCTCTCTGTGGGAATGGCAGGAGGGCTATAACTGGAAATGACTGTGAAATAAAATAAAAAGCATCAATTGTAAAATCCAGTTAAGTTATACATACAGCTATTCCTTGACCCATCAGTCTTGTAACCCTATTGAAAAAGGATATGTGACCTATTCATTCTGGATGATGCCCTACTAGCATCTTAATATTGTTTTTTTTCCAGATACTCACAAGTTATGCCCATTAGTAATATGTTCTAGAATTTTGGCAGGAATAGAGTTCAAGTTTACTTTGCTATAATTTGCATTTGATAGTCTTTCTCTTTCTCTTTTTTTTTTTTTGAAAATTGGGACATTTGCTTCTCTTTAATTCCATGTTGCCTCCCATGTTCTCCATTATCAGGGACAATATCTCAGCAATCACACTCGGAAGTTCTTTCACCCAAATATCATGCGTTCAGTGAGGCTAAATGGAGCATATTTGTTTTTTTCCCTCTTATTAATAATGGTAGACTATAGTTTAGGTTAGAGGGTATAGTGGAGTACCCTCTTCTCACAGGTGGGGGTCCCAGTAATAGCTGCTACAGATTTAAAGCATTCCATATGTCTATATCTAACCCAAGCCATAGCTCAGGAATTTCCACTGATTTGCTTACTTTATCCTTAGTCACTCAAAAGACTCAATTGGTTCAAAGTAAAGGCATTTCATGTTATGGCCCAGTCAGAAAAGTGGCAATAGCATCTCCTCTTTCTCCCCATTAACCTAGGTCATGTTCTCTCACAAATGCATGTACTCTAGGTAGAGAGTCTGCACACATAGGAAATGCATATATCGTTGGCCAGAACCAACATGGGGAAAAGTGTACCTACAGAAAACATGTTTGGAAGGGCAATTTGAAATTCTAATGCTGCAGGAGTACACATGTCTTCTGGTGATACTATTGTTTAATATTTGTTGGGTATTCCCCACAATGTGTATATATTCTCAGCTGGGTTATTCCCTACTGGTCTCTGATGGTCTTGAGGTAGTTTGGCCCTCAGTATCTGTAGGGCCTTGTTCTTTGCTACTAGCTTCTGAGTTTTATCTCTTCAGGATGATGTATCAGTCATTTCAGTTACAATCTGCAAGGGTATAGTGGCTAGAAAACCTTTCAGGAATACAGGGCAGACTGACAGGCCTTTGGTCAAAATTACCACACCATCTAACAAAAAACTAGGCAGAATGCCCCTTGGCTAAGATTAATTTTTTGTTTTTCAACCCTTAAGTCCAGGGCAGAGATCACAGTTCTCTCTTCCAGACAATTATTTGACCTAAGGCTAGAAATTCCTCAAGACTTCTCTGGTTTAATTCACAAATTATTTTGAGCTACAAAAATAAAAAATAAACTAAGGAAGCAAGGTCATTGTTTTCTACACTCTTAGGCCAAATTTCTGCCATGATTATGTATGTAGAAAAGCAGCAAAACCATGTTGCTTTGGGGCTATAGTTTAGCTAGAAAAACCCTTGTATCCCTATAATAGCTGCTCCTAATTCGTGAAAATAAAATAGTTCATTTGGAAAAATCCTAGAGAATATAGTACTTTCTGCAAAGGGACAGTAGATTACCTGGAACTTCCCCCTGCCCTGCAAAAAAAAAAACAAAACCCAACACAAAAAAGCAGGAGGCCTTTGTTTTTTTTAAAATTAAAAATTTTTTTTAACCAGTGTAGAAAAGACTTGTGATCTCAAGTTTCTAAAACAGGCAGGTGGTACAGTGGATAGAGCACTGGAGTCAGGAAAACAGGAGTTCAAACTCTCAGACACTAACTAGTTGTGCAACCTTGGGCAAGTCACTTAACCCTGTTTGCCTCAGTTTCCTCATATGGAAGATGAAATGGAGAAGGAGATGGCAAACTACTTGAGTATCTTTACTAAGAAAACCCCAAATAGGATCACAAAGAGTCAGATGCAAACAAAAAACAACTGAACACCAACAAAAAAAATTGTGATGCTATAAAATTAGGATTCCATTCTTACAAAACTGTACTTGTAGTCATGGCCTTGGAAGAGCTGCAGTCTAACTGAGATAAGAACTAATGCTTCTGTGAAAAAATATTGGACAATACCTCATTGTTTCTGAGGCAAGTGGAAAAGATATGCAAATCTGGGACTGGAGTTGGGGATTTAACTACAAAGAGAAATTTCCTACTCTCTTGCATCTCCAAGGGAAACTGAAAACAAAATGATTTGATTGTTGAAACCTTTCCTGGAAGACAATCAAAATCATATAGTTTTGTTCCTGTTATTTTAAAGCAAACATTTGTTAACTGCTTACTGTGTGACTGTGGATGAATCAATTAATTTCTATTGGGTCTCAGTTTCCTCATTGGCAACAAGGGGAAATCCAATTGGGTTATCACTAAAATTGTTCCAGCCTTGGAATTCTGTGTGATCCTCTACAAAATGGGGGTTGGTAAGGCATAAACCATGCAATGAAGAAAGATCCTTCAGTGGATCCAGCATCTCATTACTACATTTCTTCTGAGGATGCAGATAGCAACTCTCCTCTGACTATAATTTATGTCTGATTTGTCCTGTCTATGATCCCCCATATATTCAGCACAGCCAGCCTCCCCCGCATGTTGAGGGGCTCTTCAAATTCTGACACGTCTTGAATACCAAAGAAGGGGAAGGAAGCCTATTATGTACCAGGTACCATGCTAAATGCTTTCTTTTTTTTTTTTTTAAAGCAATTGGGGTTAAGTAACTTGCCCAAGGTTACAGGGCCAGTTATTTTGTGTGGGTGTTAAGTATCTGAGGCCTCCCGACTCCAGGGCCAGCACTCTTACTCAGTGCGCCCCTTAGCTGCCCCGATGCTTTCCTTTTTAAAAAATATCTCATTTAATACTTAAAATAACTCTAGAAGGTAGGTGCTATTATCCCCATTTTATAGTTGAGGAAACTGAGGTACAAAGAGGTTAAGTGACTTGTCCAGGGTCACACAGTAAGTGTCTGAGATCAAATTTGAGTTCAGGTTTTTCTGACTCTAAGCTCAGTGATCTGCACTGCATAACATACTATTCTCTCTCTCTCTCTCTCTCTCTCTCTTGTTCTTGATTTGTTTTGTTTCTTCTTTCTTATGGTTCCTCCCATTGGTTCTAATGTGCACAGAGGTGCTGCACCATGTACCTCCCTAAATGCTGTGTCCCAGCATACCTAGCAGCCTTCCTTCCTTCCTTCCTTCCTTCCTTCCTTCCTTTCTTCCTTCCCTC
>NW_027186304.1:40816534-40856425 GCF_028583685.1 Petaurus breviceps papuanus | reverse complement strand
GGGAGCCAAATATTCTACAGGATGAAGTCTTCTACATGTTTCTGTTTGCAAATGACCTTTGAAAGGATTCATGTTTGTGAAGTAAGGGGGTAGATTAAATGTCTAAGGTCCTGGCTGCCATTTCCAAACCATGCTACCTATACTTCAGTCATCATTCTCACCACCTTCTCCCCTCTTTAAACCTTGAACTCTGTCCCTACATCCACTCTGGACCCTAATAGGTAAATTTTTGCTTTATTTTGATTCCAACAAGGTCTCCATCTCACTTCCTGGACACCATTTCCAAATCATGCTGCTATGCCCCAACCTCTATCTCTCTGACTCCTTTTAATGTGTTGCCTTTCTCCTATTAGAATATAAGGCCATTGAGGGTAGGCATACATACATACACATATATACATACACACAAATAGGAAGCACTAAATGCTTTTTTTCTGTCTAATGCCCATTTCAACTCTAAAATTTTGTGATTCTATGTTATCAGAACCTTTGATCCTTGTAGTACTGTTGACTTGGCCTGCTGGCCTATTGCTTATTCTAGAGGAAGGAGTGGGGGGGAGGGGTGGAGTCTATTCGCTTAACTGATATTTTTCTTTTTTCCTTTCAATGGCATTCCAGCATTCAAATGACACCTTCCAGCCTTTCTCCTTTACTATCTTTGACTCATGACTCAATAACTTGGTTATCTTCAAAAATGGTCAACATAGTAGAGTTCATTGGTAAATTGCTGAAGACTACTGGATGTACGTTCAAGTTATGTTTCCTTCCTGCAGGAGATATCATTAGGGAGAAGCTATAAAGGCACTCAAAATTAAGTGTTCTTACCCTATTCAACATCATCTTCAGAAGATGCTGGGCATGGCCATTCCCTTCAATTCACAGGAAAATTAGAGCCACCAATCAGAGTGAAGCAAAAACAAAAAAAAATAAAGGCTTAAAATATCCATTTATTGCTAGTTAGTTTTACCTGTCTTTCATCATCTCTTGGTCATTAGGACTTAGAAAGTGATGGTAAAGCTATAGAACTTTTTGATCCAGCAATACCACCTCTAGGTCTGTATACCAAAGAGATCATAAAAATGGGGAAAAAAATCAACATGCATGAAAATATTTATAGCAGTTCTTTTGTGGTGGCCAAGAATTGGAAATTGAGGGGATGCCCATCAATTGGGGAACAAATTGTAGCATATACATGTATTATTATTGTGCTATAAGAAATGAGGCGCAGGCAAACTTTAGAAAAACCTGGAAAGACTTACATGAACTGAATGCTGAGTGAAGTGAGCAGAACCATTGTACACAGCAACAGCCACATTGTGTGATGACTAGCTTTCATAAACTTGGGTCTTCTCAGCAATGCAAGGATCTAAGAAAGCTCTAAAAGACTCATGATGGAAAGTGCTGTCCACATCCAGGGAAAGAATTGTAGAGTCTGCATTGAGATCAAAGCATACTATTCTCTCTCTCTCTGTCTCTCTCTCTGTCTCTGTCTCTCCGTCTCTGTCTCTCTCTTTCTGTCTCTCTCTTTCATGTGTGTTGTTGATTTGTTTTGTTTCTTCTTTCTCATGGTTCCTCCCATTGGTTCTAATTCTTCTTTCCAATATGACTAATGTGCAAATATGTTTAATATGAATGTATAAGTAGAACCTATATCAGATTGCACAACATCTTGGGGAGGGGGGAGGGAAAGAAGGGAGGGGGAGAAAATGGAAAACTCAAAAGCTTATGGAAGTGAAAGTTGAAAAATAAAAATAAATTAATGTAAAAAAGGGAAAGTGATGGCAGGGGCATAGAAATAAATACCATGATCCTCAGCACCACAAAGTAACTGAGGAATGGTCACAAAGAAGGCTTCAAGTTCTTACAAGGTTTTTGCTGAGAATGACATTCAACTCAGTCAACATTAATTAAGTGGCCATTTGTTCAAGGGCACACTTTTGGGGGTGGGGGGGCAAGGAGGGAATAAATACAAAGACAAAAACAACAGCAACGACAACAAAAAACAAAACAAACAAAAAATTAGACCTAGCGCTATGTTCCTAGGGTGAGGAGGAGGAAGAATTGCAACAGAACAGGTAAGGAAAAGCTTTCATGTAAGCTACCGAGTAATTGAGAGAGAGACAAGAGATGGGAAAGCGCTAATGACCAGTAAGATGAGCAACAACCTAGAGCAGGTGTCCCCAGAGCTGTGTTTGGAAGGAAGCTAGGCATTCTCCAAGGCAGATAGCCCCAAAGTGGAATTTGATGTCACCCCCCAAAAGACCATTTACAGTTGACTTATTGGCCCTGGCATAAATGGATTGATGAAGGAAAAAAACCCGGCATCCATTGTGCTGAATTGTGTTGTTTTAATCAATCTCTGTAAGCAACTCAGTTTCCGGTCTTGCTACTGCCACATTCACCCCCATCAGTCTCCTTCCCATAAAGAGGTATTTAGGACAGGCACAGGGGTAGGCCAACCCACAATATGTTTATGCATATTGCCCCTGGTGTGGGCAAACCTTGCTCCTGTTTGTACATGTAAATTGGTTGCTAACCACTCATTTGCCCCTGCCTTCAGTCTCCAGTAAAAGCATTTCCTAATTGCAAATATGGAGGTGGGAGGCAGTGCGTGGGTGGGTGAGGGGGAGGCTACATCTGACAAATGCCCCCATTGAGCTTGCTTTTGAATATGCAGCCCTGGTGTTAATGACACCTCTCAATTAAATTGCAGTTTTGCTCTCAAAAAGCTTTGCCCTATTGTCCAGGCTACTTGACCTGTCAGGGAAAGGAAGAGGGTGGTAGGGCCTTAAAGCTCTCTCCCTCCACTTCTAAAGCCCTGGGCCTGTTCCTGTTCTCCAGGTGCCCCCAACTTCTCTGTTATCTGGAGACTTAATCAAATGCAAATAAAACAAAGCTTTCTCTGGCTGTGCAGCCGGCTCTATCTACATCATGAGTCACTGGGCCCATGGTAATGGCCTGCCATGTAAGCTGCTATCCAGTGTGTGTGTGTTTTTCTTTTAGAGAGATGACAGTTCCCAAGTGCAAGGACACTTCAGCTCTGATAAAACTTTCCTGCTATTGTCTGAGTTTTGTGTTTGTTTTCTGGCAAACCCCACTGCTGCCTGCGTATTGTGTGCAGAAGTACATTTTCCATTTTTGTGTGGCGAGGCCAGGCAGAGTCTTTGGGGGGTTCTCACTCGTATTGCCTGAAGCAAATACCACAGCTCAATAGCAATTTAATATTGTAATCAGGGAGCAAACTGTGCAGTTTTGGCACATTGTGATAATTATTAACTACATCTATTAGTGTTACGATTCTAGTAACTAATATTTACAAAAGGTTCCCTGTGTAGGGGAGACCTTGCCTAGACACAAACGTCTGAGTTAGTCAGTGGACCTTTGAGCCAATGTTCATGTTCACTGTTTAAAGATAAAACATCAATACTGAGAAATCAGACTTCAAAAGGTCTATTTCATGAATAATAAATTCTCAGGGTGTAAACCTATACTGAGCTTTGGAACATTTTGTGAATTTATGGGAAAGTTTTCCTGGGGAAAAAAATCCAAGAGACATTAAAAAAAAAGAAAAAAAGAGAAACCCCAAGATAAAATGTAAAGGAAATATCATTTAATTGACATCACCCAGGAAAAATCTAAAGTATTTCTCCCTTCTCTCACTCATATTTACAATATGATCAATGTTGAGTACAAATGTTTCCTGGTTTCCTTGTGTGCCTATTGGAAGTGAAAGAGGTTATCTGGTTAGAATGGTTGGGGCCTGTTGATATTAGCTATACCTTGTTAAGGAGGAAGGGAATTCAACACAATCACTGAGGTGAAAGAAACTAGAGATGGAGAAGACCATTTAAGAGTTGGAGTATAACCTGAAAGGAAAACATTATTTACAAATAATGATTCTGTCACATTTCAGTTAAATTTCTCAGGCAATAGACATACACCAGATGAATCAATACTAAGATATCGTAATTTTTTTTTTCTGGACCCTCTTCAATATTTAACTGTACCTTCAGGAGCAGAATTTGTTGTTACCTGGTGTCCCTTGTATCTCCAGGGTTTAGCATATCTCCTGGCACATAGTCGGTGCTTATCAACTTGATCTTTTGAGAATTCTCAAATCCAAAGCAAAATAATATTGAACTAAGACTGTTCTTGCTCAGGTAAAACTGAGAAGATCTTGTTTGATTCTTTTCCATTGGCTCTGCAGGACAAATGTCTGTGACATTAATGGAGTCCTGACACATTTTTCTCTCAGCAGGGGATTTTTAAATCTAGAGAGGAATAGAGGTATGGTAGAAAGAACACTGGACTTGAGGTTGGAAGTTCCTCAAAGGCAGAGGTTGTTTCATTTGTGTCTTTTTATCCCCAGCTCCTGGACCAGTGTTTGCCATGCCTAGAACTTTCCCACTCTTTTTCTCTCCCTCTTTTTCTTTGGAGGGCAATTGGGGTTAAGTAACTTGTCCAAGGTCACATGGCTAGTTCTTGTGTTAAGAGGCCAGATTTCAACTCAGGTCCTCCTGACTCCAGGGCTGGTGCTGTACTCACTGCGCCCCCCCCCCCCCCCCCCCCACTCTCTTTTGATAGACGTGAAGTTTCTGAATCATCTATAAGCCTTTGGCCCCTTTCCTTTTTTGAACCTGAGACATATCATCGTGTATGAGTATGTGTGTGTGTGTGTGTATTTGCCATTCTCTATTGTGTTCATCTTCACAGTGAACTCATTGGGTTTTAGATTATATCTCTGTGTTTTAGAGGATCTTATCAAACTCTTTTGGTTCTTCGTCCTAGGTGACAGATGGTAGCACATAAGTCACCAAAATGGTGCCACCACTTTCTTCACAGAGACCTTTTTTCTCATGCTCTTGATGAGCAGTACAAGATGAGGTAACCAAGGGTCCATTGTGGAAATATAGTCAGAGTGGATAACCATTCTGTGCATCAGACATCCATGCTTGCTCTGAAGTGATCTGTCAAATGTATTATTATATGGCTACCCATACATCACAAATGTTTTGGGAAAATATTAGAAATGACATGGATACAGTGAGCTCCAAATAACATCACCAAAATTGAAATTGATCACATATTAACAGATATGAAAATCTCAGCTACAAATGTATCATTCCTCAAAAATGGAGTATAAGACGGCCACCAACTTGATAGAACACAGATTAAAATGAGTACGAAAGTAGAATAAAAATTAGAAAAAAGATATGATATGCAAGTAAGGCAATTCCAGCCTCATTAATTTTTAGCAAGTTGAGTGTTAAAAAATGTGTTATGGGCAGAAGAAAGGCTATCACTACTGGTTATAATAATTTTGTATCGATCAATATCAGGCATCTACTGTGCTAAATGCTGGAGATTCAAAGGCAAAACCACAAAAGCAGTTTGTGAAATTTGGATTCAGTCAAATTCTGCCCTTGACATAATATTTAGATGAATAGATACAGCTACAGTGTAGAAGGAGGTTGGGGACAGCTAGGTGGCACAGTGGATAGAGGGCAGGGCTTGGAATCAGGAAGATCCCTCTTCCTAAGTTCAAATTTGGCTTCAGACATTTACTGACCCTGGGCGAGTCACTTCACCCTGTTTGCCTCAGTTTTTCATCCATAAAATGGGATGGAAAAGGAAATGGCAAATCACTCCAGTGTTTTGCCAAGAAAACCCCAAATGGGGTCACAAAGAGTTGGATATGACTCAGCCACAAAAAAAACAAGAAGGAAGTTGACCTCAGGGAGGAAGTCTGAGCAGTCTGAGAAGATCTGAAGAAGTTGGTGTTTCAGCTGAATCTTGAAAGAAACCAACAATGTTAAGGTAGGGGTGAAGAAGGAGAGAATTCCAAGCATGAGGAACAGCAAGTAGTACAATGATCAGAAGAAGGGAGACAGAGTGAATTGTTTCAGAAGCCACAAATAGGCTGGTATTGTTAGAGAACATAGAAGGGAAGTAAAGTGTGAAAAACCTGGACAGGTAGACAGTGGCCAGACTGAAAATCCTTAATGATAAGGAGAGGACATTATATTTGATCTCAGAGATAATAAGATACTAGAGTTACTGAGTAAGGGCTGATATAGTCAGAACTCCTTTTTAGGAAGATCACTTTGATTGCTATGTAGAGAGTGAGTTAGAATAGAGGAGAGATTTAAGGCAGGGAAACCAGTTAGGTTTAGAGCCATGGATAGGGAACTTGCCCAAGGGGGCGGGGAATCTGCAGCCTTGAGGCCACATGTGGCCCTCTAGATCCTCAAGGGCAGTCCTTTGACTGAATCTAAGTTTCACAGAACAAATCCTTTTATTTGTGACCCTTTAACTGAATCCAGACTTCACAAAACAAATCCTTTTATTAAGGAGATATGTTTTAGGAAGTTTGGATTCAGTCAAAGAGCCATGCTTGAGGACCAAGAAGGCCACATGTGGCCTCAAGGCTGCAGGTTCCTCAGCCCCGAATCACTGCCTTGCTCAAGAAGCTCTGTTGCTTCCCTTTTACAACACAAAAGGGTCAAGTTCTCCTGTTTGTCATTTAATGTCCTTCAAAATCTAGCTACAGCTTACTTTTCTAGACTCATCACACATTATTTGCCTTTATCTAACACCCAGCAGGGGCCTGCATATTCCTTAGCAGCTGAACCAGATTAAAAAAATTAACTGGGAAACATTTAACAAAATTAACAAAAATATGATGGAATACAATGTTAATATGTAGTTTTCTAAGTCAATATTCAGCAGCATGGTTTAGTGTCTCCATTTCTATTTGAGATAGAGATCAACACCACTGATGTACTCTATAGTCTGGGTAAATTGGTTTACTTGCTGTCCCTCCTAGGACATTTCATCTCCTGTTTTTGTGCCTTTGTCTAGGTCAGAGGTTTGCAAATTTATTTGACCTACTTCCCCCTTTTCAGAAAAAAAAAATTACTCAGCACTCCCCTGGAAGTCTTTAACCCTTTAACAACTGAAAACACATTTGTCATTAAAAAATATATATAAAATATTTTTCTAAAAAATCACGCATCTTAAATTTAATAAGCTTTTTTCCTGCATTGAAAGTTTGATTACACAATATTATATCATGCAACTGTATAGTATCATATTGTAAAGAAGTCATTACATGCACATATTCCTGCTGATGCATGCTAGACTTTCCAACTATGCTCGACATGCTCACCTGCCAACACTTGCTTGTTAAGACTTGTCAGTAGACTTGACCACTGATCCCTTATAACTTGTATTGTGCTTGTTTACTTGAAAATAATGTAATCACTATGACATTAACTCTGTTACACAACAGATGAAATATGTACAAATGGTTTTTCAAAATTTTCTTCTCTTCTTTCCTTATGCTTCCATAGCCCCCTGATTTTTATTCAATGCCCCCCAATTGTACCCAAGGCTATTATTGCACCCCCTGAATTGTTCTAGTGCCTCTGAGAGGGCGGTATCACCCACTTTGGAAACTCTATCTCTTAGCCCTAGAATGCATAACCAACCCACTTCCACATTTTTCATTCCCTAGCCTCCTTCAAAACTTAGATCAAGCACTACCTCCCACATGAAGCCTTTCCTGATTTCTTTGACTACAAGCATCCCTGCCACACCCCCAAATCATTAACTTGAATTTACTTTGTGTATATTTTATATCATCTATGTAATTATACGCTTATACATATATATAGCATACACATTTGTGTTCCTGTTCATCTCCTCCTTCCCCCATCCCCTCATTATGTAAGCTCCTTGAGGACAGGGAATGTGTCTTCTTTGTATCTCTAGTGCCTACTGGAATGTCTGCTACATGGTATACACCATATAAATGCTTGTTAGCTGATCAGTTTCTTTAATATTTACATGTAAATTCTCATATTTAGAGGAATGGAAAAATTAAAGGGTTATAGATTTGAAGGACCTATTAGCTCTTGCCTGACTTGTGGTGGCCAGTAGTGGTATGCTGACATGTGGTGGTACAATGTAGATTTCTCAGTTCTGTGGGGTCTGACCAGGTTGTTTCAAAATTGTGCTCACAAGCTGGGTGATAGAACATTTTGTTGCATCACATTTTTGCTCATCTCCATGGTGTTCCATTGATGGAGTTTTCCAATGCCTCATCTTAGAACATTACTTGAGAACCTTCTACTTGTTTGTTCACAAGAGAGTAAAATTTGCCCTATGAAAGTGACACCTGTTATATACACACATTCATGAGTCAACCTTTTGTTCTTTGAATATGATTTTGAGAGATTATATACATCACTCATTGGCAAATTTAAGCTTGACTTAAGGGGAAAACTTTTTAATGTCGAGTAAATTTAGTAAAAGAAGGTTGAAGTACAGACTGAGCAAGATCAGTTTGTTAACAGTAACACATATAATTGTTAACAAAACAGGTTAGGTTGTCAACCTCAGTAAAGCCAGTGACCCCAAGAGAAGGAGGGCACCCCTCTTTATTGACACACAACAAAGAAGGGATCTTGGTAGGCATGGAGAAAAGGTGATAGGTTATAAGGTTGGGGCAAATGTCAATGGCAGACAACTCCCAGTTCCTTGACCAGCTCTCTGGGCAGGTCCTGCTCCACACTGAAGTTCACAGGGTCTGGTCCATGTCAGATCCTTCACCATTGCTGCTCCAAGGAATTTAAGGCTCCACCAAGCCACAAACAAAGTCTCAGCATCCCAGTCATGCTTCCTCAGTCACCTGGGCTCAGGTGACAACTGGCTTTAGGTAGAAAGGAGGGCTGGCATTGAGGAAGAGCACAATCCCACCACTCTGACAATTAAGTAATGTTGTTGTATGGGATCCATCTGCATCTTGTAGTCTTTGCTAGGGGATCTCAATTGCCAGACTTGCTGTCTCCTTGGAAGAGATTAAAAAGTCCCCTAACTACACAAAGAGGGTCAAGGACAGATGACATATCTTTTGGGTATGTTAATTTGTGGGGCTTAACAAACAGATCTAGGAATTATCCCAGGAGACATTGGCATGAGAGATAACAACTTTTCTTTTAAACGAAATTTCAGCAAACTCAGAGGGATATCTAAGTTTCTGAAGCCAACTCAAGGATATAGAGAGGTGGCTTTAGGCAGAGGCAGATTCAATTATAAAAATCAATACAGCATAAAATCAATTACATTGTAGAATCAATGCAGTAGAAATCCATATAGTAGAAACTAGAAGTGATATTAATTTTTTTCACTAACAATTTGAACTGTACAAAAGTATAACATGACTAGAAGACTGGTGATGCTCTAGATAGAAAAAGGAAGGAAAAATGGCAGATTTTTTTGGGGGTGTATATGGATAATAAGTTTTCTTCTGTGTATGTTAAGTTTGAAATGTCTATGTATTAATATGAACTGACATTGTAAAACTGGAGTGTGAAAAGGCATTCCTCAAGCTATCTTCTAGGAGGGAGGCCAGTCTTCACTTTGAGCATAAGTAAGTTATTTGACTTTGGCAGAAATGCAAACATCAGACAGTTCAAGTAACTTTAAAATTTACCCTGCTCCACATTCTTAGTGGTAGTTTATACTCTTTTATTGCCTCTTTATGCCATTATTCCTTTTAGAGGTTTGCTCCTTTTTACCTCCTCTTACTAATAGCTAGTTTAAATTTTTTTAACATTCACTTTTATAAGATTTTGAATTCCAAATTTTTTTTCTCCCTCCCTTCCTCCCCTCCCCCTTCCTCAAGATGGCAAGCAATGTGATATAGGCTATACGTATACAATCACATAAAACATATTTCCACATTATTCATATTGTGAAAGAAGAATCAGAACAAAAGGGAAAATGATGAGAAAGTAAAAAACAAAAAACAACAACAATAAAAGAGGAAATAGTATTCTTTGATCTACATTTACATTCCATGGCTCTTTCTCTGGATATGGATAGCATTTTCCATAATGAGTCTTTTGGATTTGTCTTAGATCATTGTATTGCTGAAAAGAGCTAAGTCTATCCGAACTGGTCATCCCACAATGTTGCTGTTACTGTGTACAATGTCCTCCTGGTTCTGCTCACTTCACTTTGCATCAGTTCATGTACGTTTTTCCAGGATTTTCTGAAATCTGCTTGCTCATCATTTCTTATAGCACAATAGTATTCCATTACCTAATGGATAGTTTTTATATAGTATTTTAGGGTTTGTGAAGCATTTTACATATTATCTCACTTGATCCTCACAAACAACCCTGTGAAGTTATTACTATTTGAAAGCTTAAATGACTTGTCTAGGGTCTTACACACAGTATGTCTGAGGAAGGTTTTTTTTTTGTTTTTTGGAGGGGGGGGGAAGGTAGGACAATTTGGGTTAAGTGACTTGTCCAAGGTCACATGGCTAGTTTTTTGTGTTAAGAACTCAGGTCCTCCTGACTCCAGGGCTGGTGTTCTATTCACTGCACCAACTAGCTGCCCCTGAGGAAGGTTTTTTTTTTTAAGCAATTGGGGTTAAGTAACTTGCTCAAGGTTACACAACCAGTTATTTCTGGGTGTGGTGCTAAGCATCAGAGCCCGGATTCGATCCTAGGTCATCCTGACTCTGGGGCTGGTGCTCTTACTCACTGAGCCACCTGGCTGCCCCTGAGGAAGGTTTTAAACTCAGGTCTTCCTTACTCCAAGTTCTGTGATTTATCCACTATACCACCTTCTTATTTTGTCTTAGTAATTTGTTTTGCTGACCTTTTCTTCTTTACCTCATTTTATCAATTATTTCCTGTTTGAGTCCTTCTGCTCCTTGGGTCTTTTTCTTCAATGCTTTTCTTCCTTAAAACTGAATCTTTCATCTTCTCTTTCAACTCAAGTTGATATCCTTCAATTTTTCTTCAAGTTTTCTCCAATTTCTCCAAATCCCCCTTCATTATATTCACCTGTCTTCTTCACAAGTCCAAAGTTTTCCAATTGCTGTCACAATTTCCTTCTTCTTGTTCTCTTAAAGTCTATCTGATTCTCTAGAGTTTAGACCAGGGGTGGAGCACCTACAGCCTCAAGGCCATGTGTGGCCCTCTAGGCCCTCAAGTGTAGCCCTTGGACTGAATCCAATCTTCACAAAACATACCCCCTTAATAAAAGGATTTGTTCTGTAGAAGTTGGACTCAGTCAAAAGGCCAAACCCAAGGACCTAGAGTGACACAAGTGGCCTCAAGGCCACAGGTTCTTCACCCCTGGTCTAGATCCTGCTGCATGAGAAACTGCAGATAAGCTATAGAAGGTGCAATAAGAATTGGTGAGGGCAGAAACTTCTTTCCCATTGTACTCGAGTCAGACAATTCTTTTTTCACACACCACATTCAAGGGTTGTCAGTAAGAAGGGAAAGTGCATATAACAGAGAGAAGGGACAGACTTTCATTATTTTGCCAATGGTCAGCATTGATTGCACCCCTTGAAGAAACTGTACCTTGCTATTTGAGTCATTTGGATGATTGAGGGCTGACGCCTTCTCCTTCTGGTGATTCTGTTGGAGTGGGGTGGAGGATGCCTTGCAATACCGGCTTCTCTGCCTTAGTCTAATATTAACATCTTTACTTGGTAACTAGGAGATGATGTCAGCAGCATCATTTTATTATCCATTTCAGTGGAACCTGAGCCCAGATGCTGGGCCCCCTCTCTCAGGCCTGCAGGCAATTTTAATTGCTTACTCTTGCTCAAACAGATGAAGCTCCAGTCCGTGTATTTTCAATTGATATCAGCAGTCATATCAATCAAATCAATAGGAGATCTACACACATGGAGAAAGCAGTGATGTGAGCTTGATTTTCACTGTCAAAGGAACTGATTAAGTCCAAATGTAAGGTTGAGAAACAGCAAGATAAAAATTCATTTCATTTCAATTCAATTCAACAAACATTTATTATGTGCCGACTATATCCAAACACTCTGCTAGGAGTCAGGGATACAAAAGTGAAAAATGACACATTTCCTGTACTCAAGTAGCTTAAAATCTACTAGAAAACTTGTTCAGTTGTTTCAGTTGTGGTTGACTCTTGGTGACCCCATTTGGGGTTTTCTTGGTGAAGATGCTAGAGCAGTTTGCCATTTCTTTCTCTAGCTCATTTTACATATGAGGAAATTGAGGCAAATAAGGTTAAGTGACTTGCCCAGGGTCACACAGCCATTAAATGTCTGAGGCCAAATTTGAACCTAGAAAGAGGAATCTTTCTGACTCCAAACCCTGCCCTCTATCCACTGTGCCACCTAAGCTGCCTTACTCTAAAATATATGCCATTAAATATATAATACATTGTAAAATGTGAGCAGGTCCAAGAAGAGATCCAGATAAAATATGAAAATTTTAAATCAATTAATTATTTAGTGAGTTTAACTGGTAATATGTTTGGGGACATACTTGTGCCATCACTTAAATATAATTTATGTAATTTATAACTGAATTCCATAGATCTGTGATTTCATCTGTCCAGGTGATTCTTTAAACTATGCAGATTACAGTCCCTTATGTGCCTTAGATAAGGGGTTCTTAACGTGTAATGTATTTTCTTTGTAATCCTATGTATTCAGTTTTATGCATTTAAAAACATTATTCTGAGTAAGGGCCCATAGGCTTTGCCAGACTGCTGAAGGGGTCCATGATGCAAGAAAATCTTTAAGAACCCCTTCCTTAGATAGTTTCATGAACTACACCTTCAAATCTTCACTTGGTGGCTAACCTTTTGGTTCTGAGTTTGCACTTAGCTATCTTGGTCCTCAGATAACAGAGAGAGTCTATGGCAGGTGCTTTCCTTGAAGCCTTTCCAGCTTGGTAGCAGCTGTCAGAGCTTGACCTCCACTGGCATAGCTTTTGGAAGCCCAAGGTCGCCTCCATAATGAAGCATCAGAGTAGGACTTTAATCAACAAACAAGTATTTATTGATTGCTTCTATGTGCCGGGCACTATGTGATGCACAAGGGATGCAAATACAAGAACAAAACAATCTGTATTCTCAAGAAACTTACATCCATTGGGGTGGGGGAAGATTATCTGAAGAGACTGAAGTTTATAGAGAATAAATACAAGGTCTTTGGGAGGATGGGTACTAGCAGATGGGGTGAGGGAGAATAGCCTTTGTGGTTCTTGAGGTGTGTCTTGAATGAAGACAGAGATTCTCTGAGGAGGAGGTCCATGCCAGACATGAGAGATGGCCAGTACTTTCAGTAGGAAAACATACTTTGTCAGTCTTGGAAATTTTTATGCTTTGAGCTCTGTACTCTTTTGGCGAACATCATTAACACTGTCAGTTTTTTAAATGTCCTTCATATAAATGGTAGACCGAGTTGCTTGATGACAGGGTGCTCTGAACATGAAATAATCATCAACAGACTTCTATGGAAAGAGTAAGGCTCGAAGGGAAAATATGAGGAAGACCAAAGATGAAAAAAAGATGCAACTGGCAGAGAACTTACAAAATAACAAAAGAAATTCTTCAAATAAATGCACGTAAATGAGGAGGACCAGAGAGTGTTTTGCTGCCTGAATTGACAGAGAGGGAAAATGAATAACAGAGGGTGGTGAAAAGGCTGAAGCTTTTACTGTCTTCTTTGCTTCTGTCTTTTCAGAAAAGATCAGATATGAACAACTGACTGGAGCAGGTCCCAACTGTGATGGAAGGATAGAAAGCCAAACGAGAATAGGGAAAGACATAGTCAGAGTACCTAGAAAAATGAAATGTATTCAAAGCAGCAGGGCCTGATGACATGTACCCTAGGGTACTTAAGGAATTGGCAGGGTTCATTTCAGAGCTACTCACCAGCATTTTTTGAGCAATCATAGAGGACAGGAGAAGTCCCTAAGGATTGGAAAAGGGTAAGCGTTGTGCCCACCTAGAAGAAAGGAAAAAAGAGGATGAGCCTGGAAGCTATGGAGCAGTCAGTTTAACATCAATACCTGGGAAGGTATTGGAATAAATCATCAAATGATCCATTTGCTAGCAACTAAAAGAGCACACAGTGCTAAGTAGCAATCACCATAGCTGTGCAAAGAGCAAATAGTGCCAGACCAATTTAATTTCCTCCGATGATAGAGAATGAGAGGCTACAGAGTCAGGGGAAATCGATGGATGTGATCTGTCTTGATTTCAGTAAGAAGTTGGATTCTTTACCACTGCACACTGCCTTTGACAAGCTAGGAAAGCATGCTCTTGGCAATTCCGCTGTTCAGTGGCTGGGACGGCAGCACCAAAGGGTGGTTTTCAATGACTCCCTGTCAGCCTGAGGGGACACATCAAGTGGTGCTCCAAAGCTAGTGGTTCTGGGAACCCTTCTCTTCAATATCTTTATTGATGATCTGGATAAAGCAATCAAGAAGCTGTCCCTCATACTAGCATTGGATACGAAATTAGGTGGGGTGGTTAATATTCTGGAAGACTGAAACTCCAAAATGATATTGACCAATTGGGGAAGTGGTCCTTTATAAGCAACATAAAACTCAACAACAATGCATGCAGACTGACACACTTGGAGTGGAGCACATAGTAGGTGATCAATAAATACATCATTAAGTGGAAGGGAGATTCCCTACAGATCAGAGGTTTTTAACCTAGCAGTCATGGACTTAGTTTTCAAAAAACATATTTTGATAACTATTTCAAGAAAATTGGCTTTCTTTATTTTAGTCACTTAAGCATATTATTCAGAGAAAGGGTCCATAGGCTTTACCAGACTGCCAAAGGGGCCATGACACTGAAAAAGGTTAAGAAAGGGTTATGGATGTTATAGTCCTCCAGGTTTCCCCCATTTTTATGTAACATTATGCTGACTGTATTAAACTGCAGACTATATAATAAGACTTTCTTAGTGAGATCCATTAACCCTCCAGAAAGAGCAAACTAACACAAGTGAATAATGCTGCCTTTTCTCCATCATCTAGTATCACCACCCCATTCACCCCAAAGGGTACATATCTCCTCATTGAGCCCCCAACATAGCTAAAAGACCTTTTTCATTGTGCTTATTTGTCAGATATTTCATTCTGACCTTCAACAATTCTAACACTATTCTTTTTTTTAAAATTTATTTTAAACTTAAATACACAATAAGAAAAAAGAAGCATAATTATAAACTTAAATACAAAATAAGAAAAGAACAAAATTGCCATATGCACAGCAGAATGTAAGAGGATTCAAATTATATAGCAATTAATTTCCATTTCAAGAAAGCCTATATAGCAAATATTACACATTGTGTTCCAAGCTGTCCATCTTTTCTTTGCTTCTTTGTAAGTTTTCTTTTGTTCTCTGCTGTGTACTTTTTACCTTGTTCTTCCCCCTCCTTTTAAGAATGCTACAATTAAGCACAAATGTGTATATACCTATCAAAGATAAACACACATATACACATACAGATATACGTGTATATATGGTATATATAATTGATTCTAACACTATTCTTAAATCCAGGATGCAAGTCAGACTATGCCTGTCTTTCCTCTCTTTTCTGGGTCTTCAGTAGCTGTGGGTGCTGAGGAGGTAAGGGTTACAGTATCTGCAGAGGCAGGTGACAGGCCACATCTCCATAACATTTGCTCCCCTGGGTGATGGCTTTAGGGGCAGACTGGAAGCAGGGTTGGTGGCATGGGTGGCAGTGCCGTTCCCTGGAATCTTGGGCTTACTTGCTTATATAATGATGGCATTTGGTAGGTAGTAGCTGGTGGTGGGAGAAGGGAAAGGATAAGCATTTACACAGTGCATTTTTCTAAGCATTTTATAATTGTTATCTTATTCGATCATCACAATGACCCTTTTATTATTACTATTATTACCCCTCACTTTACAGCTGAGGAAACTGAGGTACACAGAGGCTAAGGACTTCACACAGCTATGGCTAAAGCTGAATTTGAATTCAGGTCTTCCTGGCTGTAGACCTAGAGCTCTATCCAGTGTACCCTAGCTGTTATAGGTGGTGCCTGGAATGGCAGTCCCTTTTCTCCAGAGAGATTGCTCCTCTCAATGATGGCTATGGGGGTTGGGCTCAAATCAGGACTGGTGGATGGCATGGAGAGTCCCTGTAATTCCCTGGGTTCTGGTGCTCTGGATTTTGGGCTGTTTCTGCAAAGATTTACTTCAGCTAGGCTGACTTGCCTATTATCTGGATGATAATAATTGATAATTAATGATAATGAAAATCACTAGCATCTATATAACTCTTTATGATCCACAAATTACTTTACAAATATTGTCTCATTTGATACTCACAGAAATCCTGGGAGGTAGGTCTAATTATTATTCCTGTTTCACATTTGAGGAAATTAAGACAGAGAGATTAAGTGACTTGCTCAGGGTCACAAAGTTAGTAAGTGTCTGAGGCTGAATTTGAACTCAGGTCTTGACTCCAGGTTCAGTATTATCTACGGTAATTCTAACTCATCATTACTGTATCATGCCTGTGTGTTGGAATTATGATCTATTTTCTGAGCTCTATTTCTCCTGGCAAGGCCCTCTGTTTTATACTATGGTCCCATGAAAATATTACTTCTGGCCTTATCCATTGTTCTTCATCAAACTGTTCACCATGCTTAGTCCCTGCTCCTTAAGGGTTTATCTATTTCTTCACAAATGCATTGCCTTAATATACCATGTTCTTTCCTTTCCCCCATCCCTCCCCCCACTTTTTTTTTTTGCCTTTTTGGAGGGCACTTGGGGTTAAATAACTTGCCCAAGGTTACACGGCCAGTTTTTTTTTGTGTGGGTGTCAAGTGTCTGAGGCTGGAACTGAACTTGGGTCCTCCTGACTCTGGGGCTGGTGCTTCACTCACTGCGCCACCTAGCCGCCCCCTCCCCCATCCCATTTTATCACTTTTGTCCTTTTTGAATAAAATATGCCTTTCTAGAACCAGAAAGCCAGCAACCATCAATACCATCCCACCAATTCCTGGTCATTCATAAGTTAAATTTGTCTCCTTGTATTAGTAATTCTAGTTTGCCTGCTGGTTACCCATACTTTGTGTGCTTATATACAGATATCTGTGGCCATGGGTTTTATTGCTGGCTTCTTTTCTGGAGTTTTTTCCTATGAAAAATAGAAGGCCAGCACTTACAGTTAGCCATCTATCTTAAGGTGTAGCTTGTATTATCTGCAGTATAGGGATAGGGCCTTCATCTGTGTGGGTTGGGGTTTTTTTTTTCATTATTATGGGGAACATCAGATACCTAGGAAGCACCATGGATAGAGCTCTAGGCCTAGAGTCAGGAAGACTCATCTTTGTGAGTTCAAATTTGGCCTCAGACACTTAACTATCTATGTGACCTTAAGCAGGTCACTTAACCCTGTCTAACTCAGTTTCCTCATCTGTAAAATGAGTTAGAGAAGGAAATGGCAAAACACTCCAACATCTTTGCCTAGTAAACCCCCAATGGGGTCACAAAGAATTGTACAGGACTGAAATGGCTGAAAAACACCGAATGGGAAACTTCTAAGTATTGAAACTCCCTCTGCCTATGCAGATAGTTTCTGTGCAGTTTATAAAAGTTGTGTAGGGCATCAGGGGGTTAATTGACCCATCCAGGGCTACAGAGCCAGTATGGGCCAGAGGGAAGACTTGAAACCAGGTTTTCCTGACTTCAAGATTGGCTCTCAGTCAGTACATCACACTGCTTGTCAACTACTGTAGCTCAGCAAATATATGTAGACGGTTTTCTCTCTCTCTCTTTTCACTTCATACATAATGTAATATCTTTGATATGCACAGACTCAAAGAGCACAGAAGTGATTACACACCTGAGGAAGAGCCAGTAATCGAGCCGAGTTGATTGGTTAGCCATTAAGGAAGCAGTGTAAGTTGACATTTGAATTGGGTGCTGAAGTGTTTAGTGTTTCTGTGTGCACGTGTGAATCGCTGTAAAACATGAGAACAGCAACTTTAATGTTTGATTCTCATAAGCAGGAGAAATATTTCACTTTATAATCATTCAAAACTGCTTCTAAAAGTTTCTGCCATATTGAAGCTTCATAAAGGCAGATATACAGAGGCAGACAGAAACAATCAAGTGTGTAAAAATATGGAGGAGAAAAGGATTGAGAGTAATGACAGTGTCTATTGAGCAATGCGGGCCTCTTGGCTGTTAACGCATTGTTACGTTATTACTGATTATCACTACTGCTGCTATCAACCTCATCATTATTATATTAAGAAAATGAAAACCAGCTGAATGAAAATGATATATGTGCTCAGCAGCCTTTTTGCTTAAGGAACCAGTGAAACCAACCATCAGAGAATTTTTTGTGATATCCCAGTTGGGTAAAATGAATTATGTAAAGATTAAGGAATTTTTTTTCAGGCCTTCTTCTTCTCAGTTCCAGGGAAGAGAGGAGGGTCAGAATTTCCGTTGTCTATCTACTTGCTTGAGGTGTTTAGAAGCTAAAAACACTTCCCCTGATCAGGGTTTTATGAACTCCATTGACATGAACATGACACTTTTAACTCCTCTCTCAGAATCTTTGCACTAGCTGTCCGCCATACCTGGAGGGCTCTCCTTCCTCTCCTATGCCTCTTAGAAGCCCTGGTTTCTTTCAAGACTCAGCTCAAATGTTGTTTCTGCAGGAGGCCTTTCTGGTGCCACTAGCTATTAGCACGTTCTCATTTAATGTTACCTTCCATCTACTCTGTATAGGTCTTGTATGTACCTATTTATTTATATGTTATTTTCCTCAGTAGAATGTGAACTCCTTGAGGGCAGGGGCTGTTTTTGTCTTTCTATCCCCTCTGCTTAGCACAGTGTCTAGGAGTATAGTAAGCACTTAATAAATTTGTGTTTATTGAGAAATTGAGGTCCTACTCACGTGCCTCATTGTGGCATGGAACTGACAGGAACTGAATCGACTTCCGGAAGGTTTCTCTTAGAAACTGAGCATAGGCCAGGTGACACAGGGTTGGTTCCTTGGTTGTTGTCCTTTGTTCTTGAAGGGGACTAAAATGACATCACTAGGTTAGAGTCAAGTTATATGTCTGACTGTGACTGAGCAGACAAGCTCAGACATTCAGATAAGCCCAGAATGCTCTACCACAGGTCAGGTACAAATAGTCCATGTGGACATTTGGGGTGGATTCTCTAAATTTGTGCTTCTCATGTTTCTTTTGAGCTGATGCAATTCTGCCTTGCTGAGAGAGCGCAGCACCTTCTCTGATGTGGGCATGTCATGCTAGATGGTCCTTTGCCAGTGTCTCCCATGTCTCACAATTAATTTCAAAGTTCTTCAGAGAAATCTTGAGAATGTCCTTGTATTGCTTCTTCTGACCTCAGTGTGAGTTCTTGCCTTGTGTGAGTTCTCTGTAAAATGGTTTTTTAGGCAAACATGCATTTGACATTCCAGCTATGTGGCCAGCTGTAGTGGCAAACCACACTGGCATACCCAGCATGGCTGCTAGCACAAGTTTTTAGATCTGCTTTACTAGGAAAGATAGCTGTGTAAGAGGTCAACAATCTTTTAAAATTACATTCACTAGTTCAAGAGAAAAGTAAGTGACCTGAACTTCAGAGAAAATACAGAGAAAATGCAAGCAGAGAAATAAAGACCAACAGACAGGTCTCTGACTACCTGAATCAACTATATACTTTACATACACCCCTGGATTGAGAGAGTCTTTACATCTGAGCAGGCAGGAAACTCTGAACATATGGCCACTCAGAATCTCAACCAGGAAATCACAAGAACCTCTCATAAGCAAGCCCCCAAAGCAAAATACCAACTCAGAATATATATATACACTTCTCAGAGCCAGAAGGCATCACAACCCTCCTGACTCAGTGCCTGATTAGAAATTAGCAGAAGGTGTGAAAGTCTTCCTACAAGCAAGTCTCCCCTAAGCAAGTTTCCCTTAATGGTCTTTCATGAATTTATTTATTATGAATTTATATATTTTACATATTGTGAATATTATGAATAACTTATGAATTTATGAGAAGGCTCTTGTGATTTCCTGGTTGAGACTCTGAGTGGCCATATGTTTAGAGATCCCTGCCTGCTCAGATGTAAAGGCTCTGCCTGCTACATGAGGTCTATTAATGGGTGGGGAAGATCTTAAATCCCATTAACATTACACCAACCCATCAGAGTTGTGTTGTCTGCAGTAACATTTGAATGCCTGGCAGTTCAACTTGAGAAAAGCCTTTTGTGTCCAGTACCTTATATTGCTAGGTGATCTTTAGAATCTTCCTAAGACAATTCAAATGGATGTGATTCAGTTTCCTGCCATGGTGCTGGTATACTGTCCAGGTAATGAGGTCAGGACAATGGCTCTGTAGGCCTTCAATTTGGTAGACAGCCTAACACCTCTTGTCTCCTACACTTTCCATCAGAGCCTCCCAAGCACTGAGCTTGCTTTGGCAATGTGTGTATCAACCTCATCATCTATGTATACATCCCTGGAAAATATACTGCCAAGGTAAGTGAACTTATCCACATCAGTCACAAGCTTTCCATTTGCCAGAGAACTGGTGGAGAACCTTTGTTTTCTTGGTGTTGGTGACATAGTGTAGGTCTGTGTTCAAGGACCAGCCCAGTCAAGATTAGAGAGGCTGATCTCCATGCTAACCCTAGGATAATGAACATTTTGGCTGGAGCCGTTCTCTAAGACCATCTCTTAAATCTAACGGTTATGTATATTGAGAGGGGGTGATGGACAGGGGAATGTGGAAGAAGACGAGAATCCACAAAATCACAGATCCTTGAAGAATTGAAGATAATGTGCATGATTTCTAAATATAAAATTCTTTCCCTGCAAAAAATTTAAAAAGTAGTTATAATTGTATTTTCACTTCAATTTATAGGTGAAAATGGAAATAAAAAACTTAGACAACATAAGATAGGCCATAGAAAGTCAGATTTTGAGGGGGGTTAGAAATCAAGAGTTCAGAGTTTTTAGTTCAGTCTCTCAGATCACTAGGTCTAATAGTATTTCTGACTTTCATGTGTGATATCCTTGTTCCACATAAAGACCTCTGGTTATTTCCAGGTAATCGTTTATAGCTTTAGTTGTTAGCTATTTTGTTTAATGACCCCCAAATCCTGACTAGTTTCAGGAGACTTAATCTGGCCTTTATGTCTCACAGTATTTCACTGACATTGAAGAAACACAGGAGTGGGAGTGATAAGGTGGGGTAGCAGAGAGTTATTGTATACAAATCTGTGGCTTTGGGAATATATAAATCTTCTCCCCACTCCACTTAATTTATTTATTTTTAGTTTTCAAATTCACTTTTATAAGATTTTGAGTTCTAAATGCCCCCCTCCTCAATATGGCATGCAATCTGATTATAGGCTATACATGTATAATCATATTAAACATATTTTCACATTAGTCATGTTGTGAAAGAAGCAGCAGAATGAAAGGGAAAAACCACGAGAAAGAAAAAGCAAGTAAACAAAAAGAGAAATAGTGGGCTTCAATCTCCACTCAGACTCCATAGTTCTTTCTCTGGATGTAGATTGCATTTTCCATCATGTAGAATCTTAGATTATTGCATGGCTGAGAAGAACTTAAGTTGATCAAAGATGGTCATTGCACAATGTTGCTGTTACTGTGTACAATGTTCTCCTGTCTGTTCACTTCACTCACCATCAGTTCATGTAAGTCTTTCTAGTTTTTTTTTTTCTGAAATCTGCCTGCTCATCATTTCTCATGGAACAATAATATCCCATTACTTTAGCCATTCTCCAATTGATGGGCATCCCCTCAATTTCCAATTCTTGGCCACCTGAAAAAGTGCTGCTGTAAATATCTTTGTACATGTAGGTCCTTTCCCCTTTTTGAGGATCTCTTTGGGATACAGACCTAGAAGTGGTATCCTGGATCAAAGGATATACACAGTTTGATAGCCCTTTGGGCATAGTTCCAAATTGCTCTCCAGAACGGCTGATTTAGTTCACAACTCAACCAATAATGCTCTAGTGTCCCAATTTTACCACATTTTCTTTGACATTTATCATTTTCCTGTTTTGTCATATTAGCCAATATGATAAGTATGATGTGGTGCCTCAGAGTTGTTTTAATTTGCATTTCTCTTATCAGTAGAGACTTAGAGCATTTTTCCATATGACTATAGATTTAATTTCTTCCTCTGAAAACTGCCTCTTCATATCCTTTGACCATTTTTCAATTGGGGAGTGATTTGTATTCTTATAAATTTGACTTGTTTCTCTATATATTTGAGAAATGAGGCCTTTATTAGATATATTGGTTGCAAAAATTGTTTCCCAGTTTTCTGCTTCCCTTCTAATCTTGGTTGCATTGGCTTTGTTTGTGCAAAATCTTTTTAACTTAATGCAATCAAAATTATTCAGTTTGCATTTAATAATGTTCTTTTTCTTTTATTTGGTCATAAATTCTTCCTTTCTCCATAGATCTGATAGGTAAACTATGACTTGTTCTTTTAATTTGCGTATCGTATCACCCTTTATGTCTGAATTGTGTACCCATTTTGATCTTACCTTGGTATATAGTGTAAGATACTGGTCTATGCCCAGTTTCTGCCATACTATTTTCCAGTTTTCCCAGAAGTTTTTGTCAAATAGTGAGTTCTTATCCCAGAAGCTGGGGTCTTTGGGTTTATCAAACAGAAGATTATTATAGTCATTGATTACTGTGTTTTGTGTATCTAAACTATTCCACTGATCCACCACTCTATTTCTTAGCCAGTACCAAGTAGTTATGATGATTTCTGCTTTATAATACAATTTAAGATCTGGTATGATTAGACCACATTCCCTGGCATTTCTTTTCATTAATTCTCTTGTTATTGTGGACCTTTTATTCTTCCAGATGAATTTTGTTATTATTTTTTCTAGCTCTATAAAATATTTTTTGGTAGTATGATCGGTATGGCACTATTAATTTATTTAAATTAATTTAGGTAGAATTGTCATTTTTATTATATTAGCTTGGCCTATCCATAAATAACTGATATTTTTCCAATTATTTATTTTTCTTTTAAATTTATTTACTTTTAGTTTACAACATTCAGTTCCACAAGTTTTTGAGTTCCAAATTTCCTCCCCCTCCCTCTTGCCCCCCCCTCCTCCCCAAGGCAGCATTCAATCTGATATAGGTTCCACATACACCTTCACACTAAAAAATCAGTCAAGTTGTACTTGTTATAACTTGTTATAACCAACAGAATGAACAATGAGAAAGAAGAAACAGAACAAAACACATCAAAAAAGAGAGAGAGTAAGTAGTTTGCTTCCTTCTGCATTCAGACTCAGTAATGGGTTCTCTGGATGTGAATAGCTTTTTCCACAATGAATCTTTTGGAGTTGTCTTGTAACTTTGCATTGCTGAGAGTAGCCCAGTCTATCAAAGTTAGTCATCATAGATACCATGTTTCCCCGATAATAAGACACTGTCTTATTAATTTTTGGACAGAAAAACACCAGAGGGCTTATTTTCAGGGGAGGGCTTATTTTAATGAACATTGACAGCAATTTTAATAAACAGGTAAATGTGAACAAAAAAATGTACCTTTATTCAATAATGAATTCAATAAAGAACAGGATGACGCGCTCACTGCTGCAGCTCTGATTGGATGCAGCTCGGAGCGCGGCGTGCGTTTCACCTGGGGGGGGGACGATGCATACAGAGGGTACCGTAATGTAGTGTGTAGCGCAGGGGATCACCTTCACTACAGTAGCAATCTCAATAGGGCTTATTTTCAGGGGAGGGCTTATTTTAGAGGAATCTTACACAGTAAGGGGAGGGCTTATTTTCGGGATAGGTCTTATTATTGGGGAAACACGGTACGATGTTTCTGTAATTGGATACAAAGTTCTCCTGGTTCTGCTCTCCTCACTCGGCAATTAGTTTACATAAGTCTCTCCAGGTTATTATGAAGTCTGTCTGCTCCTCATTTCTTATAGCATACCATTACATTCATATACCACCACTTGTTTAGCCATTCCCCAATTAAAGGGCACCCTCTTGATTTCCAGTTCTTTGTCACCACAAAAAGAGCTGCTATAAACATTTTTGTACATACAAGTGCTTTTTCCTATTGTATGATCTCTTTGGGATACAGTACCAGAAATGGTATTTCTGGGTCAAAGGGCATAGTTTTATAGCCCTTTGGGCATAGTTCCAAATTGCTCTCCAAAATGGTTAGGTCAGTTCACAACTGCACCAGCAATGCATTAGTGTTCCAATTTTCCCATATCTTCTTCAGCATTTATAATTCTCCTGTTTTGTCATGTTAGCCAATCTGACTGGTGAGGTGTGGTACCTAAGAGTAGTTTTGATTTGCATTTCTCTAATCAATGGTGACTTAGAGCATTTTTATATAATTATAGGTATCTTAAATTTCTTCCTCTGAAAACTACCTGTTCATGTCCCTTGATCATTTATCAGCTGGGGAATGGCTTGTATTCTTATAAATTTGACTCAGTTCTCTGTATATTTTAGAAATGAGGCCTTTATCAGAAACACTGTAAAAATTCTTTCCCATTTTTCTGCTTCCCTCCTAATCTTGGTTGCATTGACTTTGTACAAAAACTTTTCAATTTAATGTAATCAAAATTATCCATTTTGCATTTCATAATGCTCTCTATCTCTTGTTTGGTCATAAATTCTTCCCTTCTCCATAAATTGACAGGTAAACTATTCCTTGCTCTCCCAGATTGCTTATAGAGTCAGTTTTATATCTAAATTGTGAACCCATTTTGACTTTATTTTGGTATATGGTATAAGATATTGGTCTATGCCTAGTTTCTGCCATACTGCTTTCTAGTTTTCCCAGCAGGTTTTGTCAAATAGTGAGTTCTTATCCCAGAAGCTGGAGTCTTTGGGT
This sequence comes from Petaurus breviceps papuanus, assembly GCF_028583685.1. Taxonomy (NCBI): domain Eukaryota; kingdom Metazoa; phylum Chordata; class Mammalia; order Diprotodontia; family Petauridae; genus Petaurus; species Petaurus breviceps. Next base: position 40,831,669 of record NW_027186304.1, on the reverse strand, counting down.
TGATCAAACAGTAGATTATTATAGTCATTGACTACAATGTCTTGTGTACCTAAGCTATTCCACTGATCCACCACTCTATTTCTTAGCCAGTACCAAGTAGCTTTGATGACTGCTGCTTTATAATACAGTTTAAAGTCTGGTGTGGCAAGGCCACCTTCCCTGGCATTTCTTTTCATTAATTTCTTTGATATTCTGGGCCTTTTGTCCTTCCAAATAAATTTTGTTATTATTTTTCTAGCTCTATAAAATAATTTTTTTGGTCGTTTGATTGGTATGGCACTAAACAGGTAAGTTACTTTAGGTAAAATTGTCATTTTTATTATATTATCTCAGCCTAACCATGAGCAACTGATGTTTTTCCAATTATTTTGATCTGACTTTATTTGTGTGAAAAGTGTTTTGTCATTGTGTTCATATAGTTCCTGGGTTTATTTTGGCAGGTAGACTCCTAAATGCTTTATATTGTCTACAGTAACTTTAAATGGAATTTCTTTTTCCATGTCTTGCTGCTGGCCTTGGTTGGTAGTATATAGAAATGCTGATGATTTATGTGGTTTATTTTCTATCCTGAAAAAAAGTCATTTATTCTAATTCCCTCATTTCACAGATAAAGAAATTGAGACACAGAGAACTGGTGTGATTTGTTTAAGGTCACAAAGGCAGTAGCAGGGGAAGGATTTGCACCTAGATTCTCTGACCCCAGATCCTTAAATTCTGCCATTGCATTACTGTCCAAGGGGTCCATGATCCCTTAAATTCTGCCATATGTTTCTTCTCCTTCATACTTCATACATAATTATTCACCAAGCCCAATTTATTCTTCCTCCACATCACCATATTTTTAATTTACCATTCTCTTTGCTACCATTATCAAACTTAGATTGTAGCAATAGTGTCTTACTAGGTCTTCTTGCCTCCAGTCCCTCCCCCCCTTCTTTAATGGATCCCCTATACAACTCTCAGACACACCTTTTTAAAACATTGTTTCCATCATGTCACTCCCTGACTCAAAAGTCTTCCACGGTTTCCTACTGGTTATGGGAAAAAGTGCAGACTTCTCAAGTCTGAATTCAATCCCCTGGTCAATGAGACCTAGACTTGTCTTTTCAACATCATTTGCCATTTTTCTCCACTAATTCTCTGCTTTTCTCACTGTTACCTACTCATTGTTCCTTGAGTGTGTTCTATTTGGTTCTGCCTTTGCCTTTGTTCACCCTGTTTTCCACCTAGACTGCTCTCTGCATTCTAAGAGAATCATAGAATCTCAGACTTGGGAGATATCTTAGAGATCATTTAGATAATGGATTCTTTTATTTTAGGTCAGCAGACCCCCAAGAGGTCTGTGGATAGATTTCAGGGAATTCATCAGCTTGGATCAGAAAAAAATTACATCTTTATTTCAATTAAGTTTTCTTTGTGTCCTGGACTATATAACACACACACACACACACACACATATGATAAATGAAAGATAATCTCGGAGGGAAAGCACTAGTATTGAGGGGGGTCAGGAAAGGCTTCTTACAGAAAGTGAGATTTTAGTTGAGACTTGAAGGAAGCCAGGGAATGCCCAGAGACAGAGACAAGGAGGGAAGAATTTCAGGTACTGGTTTTCTTTGTAGCCTTTGTAACCTCACAAGTTGTAAGAGACCACAGGATTTAGAGCTAGTAGGGAATTTGTTATTATGTTGAGTCATTTTTCAGTAGTGTCCAATTCTTTGTGACCCCATTTGGGGTTTTTTTTGGAAGAGATACTGTAGTCGTTTGTCATTTCCTTCTCCAGCTCATTTTGCAGATGAGGATATTGATGCAAAGAGGGTTAAGTGACTTGCTTAGGGTCACCTAGCTAGTATGTGTCTGAGGCCAGATTTAAATTCAGGAAGATGAGTCTTTCTGGCTTCAAACCTTGTATTCTTTCTATTATGCCACCCAGCTGACCCTAGAAGGGACTTTAGAGGTGATTTAATTCAATCCTTTTATTAACAAATGAGAACCCTGGAAACTGAGGTACTTCTCTGGACCATTAGTCTTCCTTCCAGTCTTTTATTTAAAGCATTTTAAAACATTACCTTGAGAAGGGCTCTATAGGTTTTACCAGACTGCCCAAGGGGTCTATGAAACCAAAAAGGTTAAGGACCCTAGATCTAGATGCATAAATTGCTAGAGAGAATTACAATTTAGCTTTGGAAGGGATATTAGACCTCATCTAGATAAATAGATAGGTAGAGATCATGGTATTTAGAGCTAGAAGAAAATTTAAACATGATCTAATCCAACCTTCTCATTAACAGATGAGGAAACTGAGGTCCCCAAAAGTTGTAAACTTGCTTGAGGTACTACAGGTGGTAGAGGTGGGATTCAAACCTAGGTCCTCTGACTCCAAATCTGTCATTCTTTTTTGCCTTTTTTTTGGACGGCAATTGGGGTCAAGTGACTTGCCCAAGGTCACACGACTATTTTTTGTGTTAAGTGTCTGGAGTCGGATCTGAACCCAGGTCCTCCTGACTCCAGGGCAAGTGTTCTATTCACTGCACCCCCTAGCCACCTAGCCACCCCCCTAAATCTGTCATTCTTTACATTGTTTTGTGATAGCTCTAAACTTCAACAGAAACCTGAATCTTTTCCTATAGCACTCCTGATAAGTGGTTATCTAGGCTTTTCCAGAAGACTCCTAATGGGAAGAAATTCTCTATTTTTCAAGGTGACCTATTCCATTTTTAGAATGCTTGAATTCTTAGGCAAATTTTTTTTTATGGAGAGTGAAAAATCTATTGTTGAAGTAATTAAATTCGCTCTAGCTCTGCCTTCTAGGTTCAAGGAGAACCATCCACTCCCTCTCCCACATGTACCTATTCCTTTTGGAGAGAGATTAGGGATAGATATGGAGACTTGGGAATAATCTGTATTATAGGAGAAATATTCCCTCTGAGTTCATGTGATGCGTTAACTGCTGCAAAATATATTTACCATAATGCAGAAATTATAGGGGTAAAAATCCAGGTTTTATTATTATGCTCAAGCATGGGTTCAGACCTCAGAGAAAACCTCAACATTCATTAGAATTCTAACCAGGCTTCTTATTGGTAAAATCACAACAGAGTGGCAGAGAAATAATTCTTTTACATATTGCAATCTTGTATGTTCCTATCAGGCCATAAAAGTTAAAGGAAAGATAGATCCATAATAGAATATTTCCTTCAATGTCATAAAAGTTGAACAAACTTAGTTGGACAAAATCACAATCTTACACAAGGAAATAAACTTTGTCAAACAAACTCTATAGGTAAACTAAGTCAGGTTACAGATTAAACTATATTTAGAGGCTTCACAAATTGGTAAATTGAGGGGGGATTTACATGTCACCAAGGAGTCATGGACTATTGAGATTTTTCTTCTGGCTTCTTATCTAAGGAACGTTTAATGCTTTAAGTAAGTTTTTGCATCCCATTGGACAGGATTTGGTCAGGTGAGGTTAATATTAGTAGAAGACAGGATTTCAGTTAATTAAAAGTTGCAGGAGATACTTAAAAAGAAAATAAAAAATAAAAAATTCCCATTTGCATCTGCATGGAGCTGATAGTTGAACTCATGAGAGCCCATGAGATCACCAAATGAGACAGTATAAAGAAGTTCTTAACCATGAATCCATGAATTTGGTTTTTGAAAAAAGTGTTTTGATAACTTCATTTTAACATTATTGGCTTCCCTTATAATCCTAGGTACTTATTTTATGCATTTAAAAATTATTTGGAGAAGGGATCCTTTGGGTTTGCTAGACTTCCAAAGAAAGATGAGTGCCTAGTATAAAGGAGATAGAGAAGACGGTCCAGGGCTAACCCCTCAGGGACACCCATGATTAATGGGCATGACGTTGATGAAGATCTAGTGAAAGAGACGGAAAAGGAGCAATTAGATGGGTAGGAAGTGAGTTAAGAGAATTCAGCGTCACAGAAATCTAGAGAGGAGAGAAAATTCAGAAGCAGAAAGTAATCGATAGTGTCAATGACAACAGAAAGGTCAAGAAGAATGAAGATTCGGCGAGTCAATGAACCTTTATCAAAAGCCGACTGTGTGCTAGGCACTGTGCTAAGCACTGAGGACACAAATAAAAGCAAAAGATAGTCTCTGCCTTTGAGGAGCTCACAATCCAATGGCAGAGTCAACAGGAAAAGGCGACTGGATTTGACAGTCAAGAGACGAGAGCACTTTGAGTTCAATGATGAAGTCAGAAGACCTGACTTCAACTCTCAGCTGCTTACTAGACTGTATGGCCTTGAGCAAGTGATTAAATATTTCTGAGCCTCAATTTCCTCAACTATAAAATCATAGCCAAAGGAACAACAATAATAATACTTGCATGACTTAGTCTCAGAGAATTGCTGAGAGGAAAGAGAACTTCATAAATGTGAATTATTATTAAAGAGGTACACCTGTCTTAGTCCTGCTATTGTAGTGTTCTGGGACTCCTTTTCCCTATCAGAAAATGTAAAGCAAAAACTCCCCCTTCTTTCTCATCAACCCATCCCTGTAGAGGGAAGAATGAACTTTAACTCCTGGATAAACTTTGACTATCTCTGTGGCCATGGGGCAAAAACATTTGGCCACTTAATCAATTATCTCAACCATAAAAAAAAGATGATATTTTAGAGGCAACACATGGATTTAGTGTCAGAAAAACTTGAATTCAAATCTTGCAGTGCACTGGGCCTAGGATCAGGAAGACCTGAGTTCAAATCCAGTCTCAGATGCTTACTAACTGTGTGACCTTGGGCAAATTACTTAACCTCTGTTTCCTCCACTCTAAAATGGGGATGATAACAGCACCTACCTTGCGGGGTTGTTGTGGGGATCAGGTGACATCATAGTTGTAAAGCCTTTAGCATGGAGCCTGGAGCATAGTAAGTACTATATAAATGTTAGCTATTATTATTATTATTATTAAATGAGGTAATATTTTAAAATTTCCCAGCACAGTGCCTGGCATGTAGTAGGTGCTCTATACATACTTATTCCCTTCCTTTCTCCTCCACATCCCCTCTCCTCCTGCCCCAACCGTGTAGCCATGGGAGAAATCTCATAAACCTTTCTGAGCCTCAACAACTCTCTTTAAGACAATAGCGTAAGTTGCAGTTTGCCTCAATGAAGAGAGTAACCCACACTGGAATCTCCCACATTCAATGTATTAACCTAATATTTGTATACGTCCCACAGGCGTCGTGGTCAGAGTAAACCATAAACAATTTTTCTAGGTCACAAACCACTCTCTTCATAAAACTCTTTCTGCCAGCAGCTCTTTAACCATTGGCAGAAGAGGGCTAGGGAAAGACAGAAGCAAAGTCTCATTCTAGGAAACTTAGGAGAACATTTTGCTAACCATCTTTACAAATACGGGGGACAGAATTAAACCCGCTGATTATTGGTGAGACTGCCAACTTCTACAGTCCCAGGAATATTGAAGGAAGTAACTACCTTGGTAGGGTTAGAGTTTGGCCAATTATTTTTATTCACCCCCAAATAGGATCTTAGTATCCATAATAAGAATGATAATGATACTATTCAAATAGTACTACTCATGCTTCCAGTTTCATATCTATGGTTATTCTGAGTAGTGTGCTCATGCTACTAACATGAGACCACCCAGGTAATGCATGTAGTTAAATGGGTACCCAAATGCTCCAGTAAATCTGTGATCTCATTCTTGTATGCACTCCTTCTGATTGTGCAGATGTCGACTCATGCCTGCCTGCATGTCCCATGATGCTCTTGTCCATATCTTCTATAAGTGTGTCACTCAGTGTGCTAGAACTTTCTTCCATTTCTCTTGATATCAAGAAGCTATCCATGGAGCACTTAGGATTATTCCTCACTCTTACCACTTAGCAGACTATCTTTTTTTCTCATACTTTTTTTGATGACATGCTTTACTATGATTTTCTGTAATTCTTCATATGACAATAATATTTATATAGTACCTGATAAAGTGCTTAGCTGTGCTAAGCACTGTACAAATATTATCTTTTTGATCTACACAACTCTGGGAGGTAGGTACTATTATTATCCCTATTTTTGGTTGAGGAAACTGAAGGAAACAAAGGTCAAATGACTTGCACAGTCACACAGATAGTTTGATGCTGGATTTGAACTCAGGTCTTCATGACTCCAGGTCCAGCACTCTATCTACTGTACCACCTAGCTGTCTGTTTCTGAAGTCTCATAGCCTACTCACCCTCACTATTTATTTCTTCATTGTCCCTTAGATAAAATTCAATTTTTTGAAAATTATGGTTATCTATGATTCAAAGTTGAGTAATATGACTTTGGGACCACTACCTCATGATGAGAATAAATAGTAATAATAATAATAGCTAGCATTTATATAGTGCTTTAAAGTTTACAATGTACCCTTCATGTGTTATTTCATTTAATTCTCACAACAACCCTGTGAGGTGGGAACTTTTATTATTCCCATTTTACAGGTGAGGAAATTGAAGTATTCAGAGAATAAGTGACTTTTCTAGGGTCGCACAGCTAATAAGAGTCTAAGGCAGGATTTGAACTCCAGCCTTCCTGACTCCAAGACCTGTGCTCTACCCTCTGAATTGTTACAATAAACATCTAAATTTGACCTCATTCCTTGTGAAAGGTCTGAAGGCATAGTTCAGCAAGAATTAAGGGAGGAAAAGGAGCAGAGAAAATATACTAATTGAATCATACACAAATACTTTAGAAGGATTTCTTTCATTTACTAACAGAATTGTAGTAGGCATGTTGTCTGTTTAGTGGGTGATTCTACAATAGCATTTAACACCTGTGGGAAGCAGAGGGAAGCATGTAGAGGTTTTCAGAGGGGGAAGATTGACAAGACACTGTGAAGTGGTGAAATTTATAAGGGGGTATCTGGATTTTAAAGTTTCTTATTCTCTTTTTCCATTTCCCCTGAGAGATACTGTCTGCCATTTTCAGGATCCTAGGAGTAGAGAAAGGGATGTGGCATTTGGACCAAAGCTTCATGCCTGTCATGTGGATAACTGACAGTTGGAGCTTGGTTGGCAACAACAGTGATTGTCTGCAGTGATAAGAGCCAGTGATGAAACCAGGGTGCAGAGGTTAACCAAAACTGAGGATTAGTGGGAAGAGACAAGACTGGGCTGATGGCGAGGGACTGGTCACTTTTGAAAACCCAAAAGGTTAGTAAGACAGAAAGACCATTTTTTTTTCTCATTGCCCATGATTTCTCTGGATATGGTCTGGACCCAAGGTTGAGTCCATGACACACATAAACCTCTTTCTTCTTATCTTTTTGCTATGATCTGCAGGTATGGGAAGAATTTCAGGAGAGGTTTGGGCAGAAATTCCATGCAGGAATTCTTGGTCCATTTCTTTTCCACTTTCTTCCATAATCAATAACCTATATAGCCACGATAAATTGGATGACTTCTTTTGCCCTTTGGACGTATGTATGTGAAGGTATCATTTGAACAAAAAGAGGAGATTCCAGGTGTGAGGTAGGGCTGAGCCACATATCTTATATCTGAACATTTTTGAGTGTTATTTCATTTGTACCCTCTCCCATAAAATCAGAGCCTTAGCTGGTGTTGTGAGAAACCTGGAAGGTTGGTGCAGTGGGAGGGGTCAGAATCTTTGCAGCCTGAGTGCCTTCTGGTGGCCCAGAAAGATGTGGTAGCTTTTCAGAAAGGCTCTTCTACCAATGGACCAGAGAATCTCTGATAAACTCACTTTGCTGGGGCTTGAATGTATCATTACCTGTAGACAACTTCGATATTGTACTCCTTTTTGGATAATTAGTATAGTGACATGGCCTTTCCCTAGGTTTTAGGAAGGCCATACGTGAGTCTACCTGGATTGCTTTCACCACTGCACTGTCCCAAGTATCATGTGGGGTACTCACTAATTATAATTTGAACCCTATACCTGTCTCAGATCTGGTAATAAGATGTTGATGAGGAATAATCGTTGGGTTTTAATCATTTGGGTTTTATTTAAATAGGAAAATTTTTATTCTTCCTCAGAGCCCTTAATTGACTGCTTAGAAGAGAAAATAGAAAAAAAAACCCAAACCTGAGTTATTCCCTAATGTATACTATTTGATGTATAATGATTTATAATGATGTATAATGATTTGATGTACAATTCCCAAATGTATGTCTTTGCATATCTACTTTTGTCAAGGATGGGTGATGGGAGTGATTCCAAATATACTGTAAGCTTCAGAATAATTTCCATTGCCAGTGAACAAAATCCAAATGTGCATTTGAACCCCTGTCACGTGCACATTTATTTACCAGCATTAATTATTAGGTAGTGCACCTTCCTATGAACCTATGACTTCATTATATGACCAGGTATATATGTATTTGGAAGAACTTAGATATATATTAAGCTAGAATTTTCCCAAAGTTTCAGCTCACCTGGGCATAATAGTTAATACATTCCAACCTGTTAAGCATTTACAGAGCACTGAGTATGTGCAAAGCACTAATCGAGGCACTGGGGATACAAAGACAAAATAAAAATAGTCCTTGATTTGAAGTAATTTTCATTGTCCTGGAGGGATGCTCCCTTTAAATAAATTTTTATTCAAGTAATTTGAGTAGGTAAAGAATGTAATTAACTGGGGATTAGGAAAAGCCTCCCATAAGGGATGAGCTTTGAATAAAGGCACAGGCAATAAGACATGGAGAGGAGAAGGGAGCACATTAGACAAAGAAGATTGCATGTACAAAGGCATAGAGGTAGGAAATGAGTGCTGACTTTGGGGAAAAAACCATTAGGCCAGGTTAGCTCATAGGATTAGGAAAAGAGAGAAGGAAAGGAAGCAATATTAAATAAATCTGTAACAGGGGTGGCCAGGTGGTGCAGTGAGTAAGAGCACTGGCCTCGACGACAGGAGACCCGGGATTGGTTCCAGCCTCAGATACTTGGCACCCACACAAAATAACTGGCTGTGTAACCTTGAGCAAGTTACTTAACCCCAATTGCTTTAAAAAAATAAATCTGTAACAGCAGGCCAAAGCAAGTTGTTAAGGATTTTAAATGGTGCTGGAAAACAATCAAAGAATATGAGAAGTTTATAATAGAGAAAACACAAATCATAAGTAATGACTAGAAAAAAAATCCAACCCCACTAGTAATCAAAGAAGTGTAAGTTATTACAACTTTGAAGTATTAGATCATAATCATAAAAGTGTAAAAACTATTAAAAAGAACAGAACTATACTGATGGAATTGTGGAGAAAAATATATGCTCATAATTTGTATATTCATAATTCTGGTGGGATTACAAATTGCAAATGATTGTTGTAGAGCAAATTTCAGTAACACTAAAGAGAGTTACAGAAATAATTAGACCCATTGACCTAGTCATTCAATTTTATTATGGAGAATATACCCTAAGAGCATTATCAAAAAGAAAATGACAAGCTGAAAGATATTTGTGGCAGCATTATTTGTAATTACAAAACAATAGAAACAACTTAAATGTCCATTGATTGAGGAATGGCTGAATAAACAGTGGTTTATCAATGTAATGGAACACAATGATGCAATTAAAAATGATAAATATGAGCTAGATTGGAATTTGGAGAGATTAAATAAAGCAAAGTGAAGAAAGCAGAATCAAAAGAACACAATGATGATGACAGCAGAGATTTATGTGGTGCTTTATGGCTTACAAAGTTTGTATGTGCAATAGTCATAATGCTAATTAAAATGTACAGAGAGCCTTTGAGTTTGCAAAGTGCTTTACATAAATGATCTTATTTGAGTTTTGCAGCAACTGTGAGGTAGGTACTAATGACTCTTATCACCATTTACAGAAAAGGAAACTGAGGTTGAGAGATTAATCACTTGCCACATATGGTATCAGAAATAGCATTAGAACATAGGTATTCTTCAATTATGAAGAAAAATGCTATCTATCTCCAGAGAAAGAATTGATGAAGTCTGAATTCAGATCAAAGCATATTTTTTAAGTCTTTCTTTTTTTTTAAGTTGTGGTTTTTTTCCTCCACATGGAAATATATTTTGCATGCTTGCCTATGTAAAATCTATGTCACAAACATTATCAAAGTGCTTATCTTCTCAAGGAGAGAGAAGGGGAAGGATGGAGCAAGAGCATTTGGAACTCAAAATTTTAAAAAACAAATGTTAAAAATTGCTTTCGCATGTAATTAGAAAAAATAAAATAGAAATATTTTCATTTAAAAAATAAAAATAAGAAAGATAAGTCTGTGTAATGGCAAGCAAAGAAGTAGTTAACACCTCATTTCAGCTATTTAATTAACACAGAGTAGTTAATACCTTGATTCAGTTCATGATTCTGTCAAGTATTAAGATCCAGAACTTGTGAATCCCACAACTTGTGAACCCTAGAACTTGTGAAGTCCTGTTGCTGATGCAACAGGAAGGGGAGGAGCTAATGACCATATATAAGGAGAGGCCCAGGCTGGAGAGAGCAGAACTGAGAAGGGAGCTCTTGAGGTGGAGGAGAAAACTTGTGGTATCCTGGCACTCTATGTTTGTCTGTTTTGTCTGTGTTGATGTTTGTTTGTGATACTTTGTACAGAAGCCCTGGGACCTTATTGGAAGCCCTGAAAGAGGATTTTCTGGTTGTCTCTTTACACAAGTCCTGGAGGAGGGTTTTGGAGGTCCTGGGACTTTACTGATGATTTGTATTGACCTCTTGGACCTTGTTTGTGGGTCTGTGTTGATTTCTATACTGATGATTTGTGTTGAGTTCTCAGACTTTGTTGGTGGGTCTGTGTTGATTTCACAGGCAGACAGTGAATTGATGATGGTTCTGGCAATGTGCATGAATGTTGTTTTGGCTCTGTTAAGTTTTGTCTTCCCAGAAACAGGAACTGTGAAGGACTTGAGGTAGACTGGATGCTGTGAGCTTCAATACGAAATGGTAACTGGACAAGGAACTAGATGAAGAACTAGACAAGGATCTGGTTAAGGAGCTGGGAGCTTCCTGCCTTTGAACCCAGGTGACAGTTGTGTAGATTCGGGCAGGAGCTGGGACCATGGAAGAGGAACCATGGAAGCTGATAGCCAGCCTTGAGTCTAGATGAAAGAAGACTTTACTTGGATACTTAATACTGACTGAGAAGATTATGATTTACTGTGACCTAGGAGCTGGAGAACTTTGACCTTTGTACTTTGTGTCCATGAAGGAGACAAACCTCCTTAAGGATGATTGAATTAAGGACTTAGTAAATGATTGAGTTACTAAATGATTGTACTTTTTTAAAACTATGTCGGGGCGGCCAGGTAGCACAGCGAGTAAGAGCACTGGCTCCAGTGTCAGGATGACCTGGAGATCGAATCCCGGGCTCAGACACTTAGCACCACACCCAGAAATAACTAGCCGTGTAACCTTGAGCAAGTCACTTAACCCCAATTGCTTAAAAAAAAACCCCAAAAAACTATGTGGCCACTTTGGTGAAAATTATGTGGCCATTTTACTGATAAGTTGTTATATCATAACATTGTGAATGCTGTACTTTGATTCAGCCTTCTACATGTGACACCAAATCCCTTTCATTATTTCATTTGGTCCTCATAATTACCTTATAATTAATCAATAAACATTTATTAAATATCTACTATGTGTGAGGTACTGTGCTAAGCACAAGGAATACAAAAAGAGTCAGTCCCTGCCCTTAAGGAGCTTACAATCTAATGAGGAAAATAACATTCAAACAAATGGATAAAAAGCAAGCTATATACAGAATAAATAGGAAATAATTTAATAAAAAGAAAGTACTAGAAGTAAGGGGATGGTATTTTCATATAAAAGATGGAATTTTAGTTTTATAAGGTATGACAGGATCACAAAGCCACAGAACTTCACAACTGGAAGGGACCTTAATCACCATCTAGTTGATCTCCATCTCTGAAAAAGAATTCCCCTCTCTGGAGTAACCAACAAATGATCATCCAACCTTTGATGACTTCCAAAAAAGGAAATCCACTACTTCCCAGGGCAGCCAGTTCTACTTTTGGAAAGCTCTAATTTTTAGGAAGTTTTTTACCCTGATGATAAACCTAAATTTAACTCTTTGTAACTCCCATTCATTACTCCTGGTTCTGCCTCCTGGAGTCAAACAGAACCAGTCCAACTCATCTTCCACATTGACAGCCAAAATGATAAACCTCCCTCTATTTTCTCTTTCCCAAGATAGCAGGTTCTTCCACCAATATTCATATGCTTTGAACTCAGAGCCAGTCACCATTCTGATTGTCTTCTTCTGGATATGCTGCATGTTATCAATTGTGGTATATGAATGTAAAGAAATGTTATCTTGCCCTAAGAAATGACTAGTATAAGGAATTCAGAGAATCAAGAGAAGGCTTGTATGAACAGATAGCAAAATAAGTAGAACCAGGAGAAAAGAAAAAAAATGATAGCGTTTTATAGATAGTGCTTTGGGGTTTGTAAAGTGCTTTACATTCTTTCATTTGATTTTCATGGCAACTCTGGGAGGTAGATGCTATTTTACTCCCCTTTTTTAAAGGGAGGAAACTGAGGCCAAGAGAAGTTAATTGACTTGCCCAGGGTTATGTGATTAGGAAGTATTTGAGGGTGGATTTGAATTCAGGTTTTCCTGACTCCAGGTTCACTGTTTTGTCTACTGTGCTACCTGGTACATAGTGACTGCAATATTGTAAATAATAATAGCCAAAAGGACAAGAGTTGAATGGTGAGCAATAGTAATAACTAGTCTTAGACTTGGAGAAAAGAAATGATAAACTCATATTTTGAGTTTAGAGATGAAGGACTATGGGTGTGGAATGGCATATACACTGTCACATACTGTCATTGTGCTGGTTTTGTTGTCTAGTCATTTCAGTTGGGTCTGACTCTTTGGGACCCCATTTGGGCTATCCTTTTTATTAGATTTTTAAAATTTTTTCCTCACATGTAAAAATAATTTTTAACATTTGTTGTTTTTTTTTTTTTAGTTTTGAACTCCAAATTTTATCCCTCCTTCCCTCTTGTCCCCCTTCCTGAGATAGTAAGCAATTTTATATTAGGTTATATGTGTACAATCATTTAAACATTTCCATATTAGTCATTTTGTGCAAAAAGACTAGAACAAAAAAAGGGGAAAATAGCATGCTTCAGTTTGTATTCAGACAACATCAGTTATTTCTCTGGAGGAAGATGGTGTTTTTCATCATGAGTCATCTGGGATTGTCTTAGATCATTGTATTGCCGAGAATAGCAAAGTCATTCACAGTTCTTCAATGTAGAATATTGCTGCTGCTGTGTACAATATTCTTCTGGCTCTGTTCCCTTCACTTTTTATCAGTTCATATAAGTCTTTCCAGGTTTTTCTGAAATCTTCCTGCTTATTATTTCTTATAATAATATTCCAATACAACCATATACCACAGCTTTTTCAGCCATTTCCCAATTGATGGGTATACCCTTGATTTCTAATTCTTAGACATCACAAAAAGAGCTGCTATAAATATTTTTTGTACAAGTAGGTTCCTTTTGCTTTTTAAAAAAATTTCTCTGGGATGCAGACCTAGCAGTAGTATCCCTGAATCAAATGATATGGAGTTTTATAGCCCATTGGGTATAATTCCAAATTACTCTCCAGGATGGTTGGATCAGCTCACAACTCATTTGGGGTCTTCTTGGCAAAGACACTGGAATAGTTTGCCATTTACTTTCTCATCTCATTTTGCTGATAAGGAAACCGAGGCAAATAGGGTTAATTGACTTGCCCAAGGTTCAGACAACTAGTAAGTGCCCAAGGTAGGATTTGAACACAGGTCTTCCTGACTCCAGGCTTGGGGCTGTACCCACTATACAACCTAGCTGCTCTTTTATGTTGGTTAGTGTTGCTTGTTTTTCTTTGATGAAACAGAGGGCTCATTTAGTGGGGGTTGTTTGTATTCTGAAAATGACTGATGTAAAAACAGAAGGTGTCAATAAACTTTTTTAAAAAAAGGATAATATGAAATGAGTCCCACATTATAATCAGGCCAGCAGAGCAGAAAACTGAAAGTTGTTCAGATGTTGTAGTTCTAGGGTAAAATCAAGTAGAATTGCTAATACCGTTTTATAGATGAGGGAACGAAAACTCTGAAGGGTTATTAGATTATAATTTCCTTGAGGGCCAAGACTATGTAATTTTTCATTTTTGCAACCTTTGAACCCAGAAGAGAATCTTAAGCATAGTAGGTGCTTTATGAGAAAAACAATAATTTTCTATTATATTAACAACCCATCATTAATTAAGATACAGCCTTTTTATTTCCTCATTTAGTTCCTAGCTCCTGTAGGTCAGTCAGCCAGTCTGTAAAGGATGTGACTGATAGAAGAGATTGCACTAAAACTTGGGGTCCATGCTCTTCAATCTTGTGCAGGATCCCACCCAACTAGGAAATCTTACTTCTGTTTAGAGTGTAAACAGAATCTGATCTAGGTGAATTCTTGCCCTTAGGGAATATGACCACGTCCTCATGATCAAGCCACATTCTCAGCAGGAGGAGCTGAAGACTTCTAGCCCACTTCTTCACTAATATGTGCACCAATGAGGGTTGATTTTCACTTGTTAGGGGCATTCCCTTTCAAAAAAATATTTAGGCATTCAGTGTCTTCATTAGGGGTCTTTGGTTACCAAGAGAAACCATTGATTTTCTTGATTATTATCTAGCCTAATTAATAATTTGGTTATTAATTAACCAGAAGCTCTGTCTCTTGGGTTTTTCATTTGTAACACTAATAAGTTTTTGTTGAATTTATTTAAATAACTTGCTCAGTTTCTCACATCTAGGAAAGAAGGCAGGGGAAAGGAGAAGAGAGCATAGGACAGGGTGGGACAGGACAGGAAAGAAAGCATTAAGAACAGGATGGGCCCAAGTGGACACAGAACAGAGAAACATCAAAAGAAACTATAAGTGACCCTGAGAAATGAATGTTGTGAGGTTTGGGGGCTAAGAACTGCTTTTTAAAATGGTTCCTTTTTTCTCTTTGTTTCACTATCTTCCTTTTGTCACTTTGCCAGGATTTCCTTCCTTCCTTCCTTCCTTCCTTCCTTCCTTCCTTCCTTCCTTCCTTCCTTCCTTCCTTCCTTCCTTCCTTCCTTCCTTCCT